>NW_027309857.1:652500-812957 GCF_047496795.1 Chiloscyllium punctatum
GTGTGGGTGTGTGAGAGAGTGAGACTGTGTAAATGTGAGAGAGTGAGACCAAGCCTCTGTGTGTGGGTATGTGAGAGAGTGAGACTGTGTGTGTGAGAGAGAGTGAGACCAAGCCTCTGTGTATGGGTATGTCAGAGAGTGAGACTGTGTGTGTGAGAGAGAGTGAGACCAAGCCTCTGTGTGTGTGTGTGAGAGAGTGAGACTGTGTGTGTGAGAGAGAGTGAGACCAAGCCTCTGTGTGTGTGTGAGAGAGAGTGAGACTGTGTGTGTGAGAGAGAGTGAGACCAAGCCTCTGTGTGGGTATGTGAGAGAGTGAGACTGTGTGTGTGAGAGAGAGTGAGACCAAGCCTCTGTGTGGGTGTGTGAGAGAGTGAGACTGTGTGTGTGAGAGAGAGTGAGACCAAGCCTCTGTGTGTGGGTATGTGAGAGTTTGAGACTGTGTGTGTGAGATAGAGTGAGACCAAGCCTCTGTGTGTGGGTATGTGAGAGAGTGAGACTGTGTGTGTGAGAGAGAGTGAGACCAAGCCTCTGTGTCGGTGTGTGAGAGAGTGAGACTGTGTGTGTGAGAGAGAGAGTGAGACCAAGCCTCTGTGTGTGGGTATGTGAGACAGTGAGACTGTGTGTGTGTGTGAGAGTGAGACCAAGCCTCTGTGTGTGGGTATGTGAGAGAGTGAGACTGTGTGTGTGAGAGAGAGTGAGACCAAGCCTCTGTGTGTGGGTATGTGAGAGAGTGAGACTGTGTGTGTGAGAGAGAGTGAGACCAAGCCTCAGTGTGTGGGTATGTGAGAGAGTGAGACTGTGTGTGTGAGAGAGAGTGAGACCAAGCCTCTGTGTTTGGGTATGTGAGAGAGTGAGACTGTGTGTGTGAGAGAGGGTGAGACCAAGCCTCTGTGTGTGGGTATGTGAGAGAGTGAGACTGTGTGTGTGAGAGAGAGAATGAGAACAAGCCTCTGTGTGTGGGTATGTGAGAGAGTGAGACTGTGTGTGTGAGAGAGAGTGAGACCAAGCCTCTGTGTGTGGGTATGTGAGAGAGTGAGACTGTGTGTGTGAGAGAGTGAGACTGTGTGTGTGAGAGAGAGTGAGACCAAGCCTCTGCGTGTGGGTATGTGAGAGAGTGAGACTGTGTGTGTGAGATAGAGTGAGACCAAGCCTCTGTGTGTGGGTATGTGAGAGAGTGAGACTGTGTGTGTGAGAGAGAGTGAGACCAAGCGTCTGTGTCGGTGTGTGAGAGAGTGAGACTGTGTGTGTGAGAGAGAGTGAGACCAAGCCTCTGCGTGTGGGTATGTGAGAGAGTGAGACTGTGTGTGTGAGATAGAGTGAGACCAAGCCTCTGTGTGTGGGTATGTGAGAGAGTGAGACTGTGTGTGTGAGAGAGAGTGAGACCAAGCCTCTGTGTCGGTGTGTGAGAGAGTGAGACTGTGTGTGTGAGAGAGAGTGAGACCAAGCCTCTGTGTGTGGGTATGTGAGACAGTGAGACTGTGTGTGTGTGAGAGTGAGACCAAGCCTCTGTGTGTGGGTATGTGAGAGAGTGAGACTGTGTGTGTGAGAGAGAGTGAGACCAAGCCTCTGTGTGTGGGTATGTGAGAGAGTGAGACTGTGTGTGTGAGAGATTGTGAGACCAAGCCTCAGTGTGTGGGTATGTGAGAGTGTGAGACTGTGTGTGTGAGAGAGAGTGCGACCAAGCCTCTGTGTGTGGGTATGTGAGTGAGTGAGACTGTGTGTGTGAGAGTGGGTGAGACAAAGCCTCTGTGTGTGGGTATGTGAGAGAGTGAGACTGTGTGTGTGAGAGAGAGAATGAGAACAAGCCTCTGTGTGTGGGTATGTGAGAGAGTGAGACTGTGTGTGTGAGAGTGAGTGAGACCAAGCCTCTGTGTGGGTGTGTGTGAGAGAGTGAGACTGTGTGCGTGAGAGAGAGTGAGACCAAGCCTCTGTGTGTGGGTATGTGAGAGAGTGAGACTGTGTGTGTGAGAGAGAGAGACCAAGCCTCTGTGTGGGTATTTGAGAGAGTGAGACTGTGTGTGTGAGAGAGAGTGAGACCAAGCCTCTGTGTGGGTATGTGAGAGAGTGAGACTGTGTGTGTGAGAGAGAGTGAGACCAAGCCTCTGTGTGTGGGTGTGTGAGAGTGAGACTGTGTGTGAGAGAGAGAGTGAGACGAAGCCTCTGTGTGGGTGTGTGAGAGAGTGAGACTGTGTGTGTGTGAGAGAGTGAGACCAAGCCTCTGTGTGGGTATGTGAGAGAGTGAGACTGTGTGTGTGTGAGAGTGAGACCAAGCGCTGTGTGTGGGTGTGTGAGAGTGAGACTGTGTGTGTGAGAGAGAGTGAGACCAAGCCTCTGTGTGTGGGTATGTGAGAGAGTGAGACTGTGTGTGTGAGAGAGAGTGAGACCAAGCCTCTGTGTGTGGGTTTGTGAGAGAGTGAGACTGTGTGTGTGAGGGAGAGTGAGACCAAGCCTCTGTGTGTGGGTGTGTGAGAGAGTGAGACTGTGTGTGTGAGAGAGAGTGAGACCAAGCCTCTGTGTGTGTGTATGTGTGAGTGTGTGTGAGAGAGAGTGAGACCAAGCCTGTGTATGTGTGAGAGAGAGAGTGAGACTGTGTGTGTGTGAGAGAGTGAGACTGTGTGTGTGAGAGAGAGTGACACTGTGTGTGTGAGAGTGAGTGAGACCAAGCCTCTGTGTGGGTATGTGAGAGAGTGAGACTATGTGTGTGAGAGAGAGTGAGACCAAGCCTCTGTGTGTGGTTATGTGAGAGAGTGAGACTGTGTGTGTGAGAGAGAGTGAGACCAAGCCTCTGTGTGTGGGTGTGCGAGAGAGTGAGACTGTGTGTGTGAGAGAGATTGAGACTAAGACTCTGTGTTGGTATGTGAGAGAGTGAGACTGTGTGTACGAGAGAGAGTGAGACCAAGCCTCTGTGTGTGGGTGTGTGAGAGAGTGAGACTGTTTGTGTGAGAGTGAGTGAGAATAAGCCTCTGTGTGTGGGTGTGTGAGAGTGAGACTGTGTGTGTGAGAGAGAGTGAGACCAACCCTCTGTGTGTGGGTGTGTGAGAGAGTGAGACTGTGTGTATGTGAGAGAGTGAGACCAAGCCTCTGTGTGTGGGTATGTGAGAGAGTGAGACTGTGTGTGTGAGAGAGAGTGAGACCAAGCCTCTGTGTATGGGTATGTCAGAGAGTGAGACTGTGTGTGTGAGAGAGAGTGAGACCAAGCCTCTGTGTGTGTGTGTGAGAGAGTGAGACTGTGTGGGTGAGAGAGAGTGAGACCAAGCCTCTGTGTGTGTGTGAGAGAGAGTGAGACTGTGTGTGTGAGAGAGAGTGAGACCAAGCCTCTGTGTGGGTATGTGAGAGAGTGAGACTGTGTGTGTGAGAGAGAGTGAGACCAAGCCTCTGTGTGGGTGTGTGAGAGAGTGAGACTGTGTGTGTGAGAGAGAGTGAGACCAAGCCTCTGTGTGTGGGTATGTGAGAGTTTGAGACTGTGTGTGTGAGATAGAGTGAGACCAAGCCTCTGTGTGTGGGTATGTGAGAGAGTGAGACTGTGTGTGTGAGAGAGAGTGAGACCAAGCCTCTGTGTCGGTGTGTGAGAGAGTGAGACTGTGAGTGTGAGAGAGAGAGTGAGACCAAGCCTCTGTGTGTGGGTATGTGAGACAGTGAGACTGTGTGTGTGTGTGAGAGTGAGACCAAGCCTCTGTGTGTGGGTATGTGAGAGAGTGAGACTGTGTGTGTGAGAGAGAGTGAGACCAAGCCTCTGTGTGTGGGTATGTGAGAGAGTGAGACTGTGTGTGTGAGAGAGAGTGAGTCCAAGCCTCAGTGTGTGGGTATGTGAGAGAGTGAGACTGTGTGTGTGAGAGAGAGTGAGACCAAGCCTCTGTGTGTGGGTATGTGAGAGAGTGAGACTGTGTGTGTGAGAGAGGGTGAGACCAAGCCTCTGTGTGTGGGTATGTGAGAGAGTGAGACTGTGTGTGTGAGAGAGAGAATGAGAACAAGCCTCTGTGTGTGGGTATGTGAGAGAGTGAGACTGTGTGTGTGAGAGAGAGTGAGACCAAGCCTCTGTGTGTGGGTATGTGAGAGAGTGAGACTGTGTGTGTGAGAGAGAGAGACCAAGCCTCTGTGTGGGTATTTGAGAGAGTGAGACTGTGTGTGTGAGAGAGAGTGAGACCAAGCCTCTGTGTGGGTATGTGAGAGAGTGAGACTGTGTGTGTGAGAGAGAGTGAGACCAAGCCTCTGTGTGTGGGTGTGTGAGAGTGAGACTGTGTGTGAGAGAGAGAGTGAGACCAAGCCTCTGTGTGGGTGTGTGAGAGAGTGAGACTGTGTGTGTGAGAGAGAGTGAGACCAAGCCTCTGTGTGGGTATGTGAGAGAGTGAGACTGTGTGTGTGGGAGAGTGAGACCAAGCCTCTGTGTGTGGGTGTGTGAGAGTGAGACTGTGTGTGTGAGAGAGAGTGAGACCAAGCCTCTGTGTGGGTATGTGAGAGAGTGAGACTGTGTGTGTGAGAGAGAGTGAGACCAAGCCTCTGTGTGTGGGTATGTGAGAGAGTGAGACTGTGTGTGTGAGAGAGAGTGAGACCAAGCCTCTGTGTGTGGGTATGTGAGAGAGTGAGACTGTGTGTGTGAGAGAGAGTGAGACCAAGCCTCTGTGTGGGTGTGTGAGAGAGTGAGACTGTGTGTGTGAGAGAGAGTGAGACCAAGCCTCTGTGTGTGGGTATGTGAGAGAATGAGACTGTGTGTGTGTGTGAGAGTGAGACCAAGCCTCTGTGTGTGGGTATGTGAGAGAGTGAGACTGTGTGTGAGAGAGAGAGTGAGACCAAGCCTCTGTGTGGGTATGTGAGAGAGTGAGACTGTGTGTGTGAGAGAGAGTGAGACCAAGCCTCTGTGTGTGGGTATGTGAGAGAGTGAGACTGTGTGTGTGAGAGAGAGTGAGACCAAGCCTCTGTGTGTGTGTGAGAGAGAGTGAGACTGTGTGTGTGAGAGAGAGTGAGACCAAGCCTCTGTGTGTGTGTGAGAGAGAGTGAGAATGTGTGTGTGAGAGAGAGTGAGACCAAGCCTCTGTGTCGGTATGTGAGAGAGTGAGACTGTGTGTGAGAGAGAGAGTGAGACCAAGCCTCTGTGTGGGTTTGTGAGAGAGTGAGACTGTGTGTGTGAGAGAGAGTGAGACCAAGCCTCTGTGTGTGGGTATGTGAGAGAGTGAGACTGTGTGTGTGAGATAGAGTGAGACCAAGCCTCTGTGTGTGGGCATGTGAGAGAGTGAGACTGTGTGTGTGAGAGAGAGTGAGACCAAGCCTCTGTGTGGGTGTGTGAGAGAGTGAGACTGTGTGTGTGAGAGAGAGTGAGACCAAGCCTCTGTGTGTGGGTATGTGAGACAGTGAGACTGTGTGTGTGTGTGAGAGTGAGACCAAGCCTCTGTGTGTGGGTATGTGAGAGAGTGAGACTGTGTGTGTGAGAGAGAGTGAGACCAAGCCTCTGTGTGGGTATGTGAGAGAGTGAGACTGTGTGTGTGAGAGAGAGTGAGACCAAGCCTCTGTGTGTGGGTATGTGAGAGAGTGAGACTGTGTGTGTGAGAGAGAGTGAGACCAAGCCTCTGTGTGTGGGTATGTGAGAGAGTGAGACTGTGTGTGTGAGAGAGGGTGAGACCAAGCCTCTGTGTGTGGGTATGTGAGAGAGTGAGACCGTGTGTGTGAGAGAGAGAATGAGAACAAGCCTCTGTGTGTGGGTATGTGAGAGAGTGAGACTGTGTGTGTGAGAGAGAGTGAGACCAAGCCTCTGTGTGGGTGTGTGTGAAAGAGTGAGACTGTGTGTGTGAGAGAGAGTGAGACCAAGCCTCTGTGTGTGGGTATGTGAGAGAGTGAGACTGTGTGTGTGAGAGAGAGAGACCAAGCCTCTGTGTGTGGGTATGTGAGAGAGTGAGACTGTGTGTGAGAGAGAGAGTGAGACCAAGCCTCTGTGTGGGTATGTGAGAGAGTGAGACTGTGTGTGTGAGAGAGAGTGAGACCAAGCCTCTGTGTGTGGGTATGTGAGAGAGTGAGACTGTGTGTGTGAGAGAGAGTGAGACCAAGCCTCTGTGTGTGTGTGAGAGAGAGTGAGACTGTGTGTGTGAGAGAGAGTGAGACCAAGCCTCTGTGTGTGTGTGAGAGAGAGTGAGAATGTGTGTGTGAGAGAGAGTGAGACCAAGCCTCTGTGTCGGTATGTGAGAGAGTGAGACTGTGTGTGAGAGAGAGAGTGAGACCAAGCCTCTGTGTGGGTTTGTGAGAGAGTGAGACTGTGTGTGTGAGAGAGAGTGAGACCAAACCTCTGTGTGTGGGTATGTGAGAGAGTGAGACTGTGTGTGTGAGATAGAGTGAGACCAAGCCTCTGTGTGTGGGTATGTGAGAGAGTGAGACTGTGTGTGTGAGAGAGAGTGAGACCAAGCCTCTGTGTGGGTGTGTGAGAGAGTGAGACTGTGTGTGTGAGAGAGAGTGAGACCAAGCCTCTGTGTGTGGGTATGTGAGACAGTGAGACTGTGTGTGTGTGTGAGAGTGAGACCAAGCATCTGTGTGTGGGTATGTGAGAGAGTGAGACTGTGTGTGTGTGAGAGAGTGAGACCAAGCCTCTGTGTGGGTATGTGAGAGAGTGAGACTGTGTGTGTGAGAGAGAGTGAGACCAAGCCTCTGTGTGTGGGTATGTGAGAGAGTGAGACTGTGTGTGTGAGAGAGAGTGAGACCAAGCCTCTGTGTGTGGGTATGTGAGAGAGTGAGACTGTGTGTGTGAGAGAGGGTGAGACCAAGCCTCTGTGTGTGGGTATGTGAGAGAGTGAGACTGTGTGTGTGAGAGAGAGAATGAGAACAAGCCTCTGTGTGTGGGTATGTGAGAGAGTGAGACTGTGTGTGTGAGAGAGAGTGAGACCAAGCCTCTGTGTGGGTGTGTGTGAGAGAGTGAGACTGTGTGTGTGAGAGAGAGTGAGACCAAGCCTCTGTGTGTGGGTATGTGAGAGAGTGAGACTGTGTGTGTGAGAGAGAGAGACCAAGCCTCTGTGTGGGTATTTGAGAGAGTGAGACTGTGTGTGTGAGAGAGAGTGAGACCAAGCCTCTGTGTGGGTATGTGAGAGAGTGAGACTGTGTGTGTGCGAGAGGGTGAGACCAAGCCTCCGTGTGTGGGTGTGTGAGAGTGAGACTGTGTGTGAGAGCGAGAGTGAGACCAAGCCTCTGTGTGGGTGTGTGAGAGAGTGAGACTGTGTGTGTGAGAGAGAGTGAGACCAAGCCTCTGTGTGGGTATGTGAGAGAGTGAGACTGTGTGTGTGTGAGAGTGAGACCAAACCTCTGTGTGTGGGTGTGTGAGAGTGAGACTGTGTGTGTGAGAGAGAGTGAGACCAAGCATCTGTGTGGGTATGTGAGAGAGTGAGACTGTGTGTGTGAGAGAGAGTGAGACTAAGCCTCTGTGTGGGTATGTGAGAGAGTGAGACTGTGTGTACGAGAGAGAGTGAGACCAAGCCTCTGTGTGTGGGTATGTGAGAGAGTGAGACTGTGTGTGTGAGAGAGAGTGAGACCAAGCCTCAGTGTGTGGGTATGTGAGAGAGTGAGACTGTGTGTGTGAGAGAGAGTGAGACCAAGCCTCTGTGTCGGTGTGTGAGAGAGTGAGACTGTGTGTGTGAGAGAGAGTGACACCAAGCCTCTGTGTGTGAGTATGTGAGACAGTGAGACTGTGTGTGTGTGTGAGAGTGAGACCAAGACTCTGTGTGTGGGTATGTGAGAGAGTGAGACTGTGTGTGTGAGAGAGAGTGAGACCAAGCCTCTGTGTGTGGGTATGTGAGAGAGTGAGACTGTGTGTGTGAGAGAGAGTGAGACCAAGCCTCAGTGTGTGGGTATGTGAGAGAGTGAGACTGTGTGTGTGAGAGAGAGTGAGACCAAGCCTCTGTGTGTGGGTATGTGAGAGAGTGAGACTGTGTGTGTGAGAGAGAGAATGAGAACAAGCCTCTGTGTGTGGGTATGTGAGAGAGTGAGACTGTGTGTGTGAGAGTGAGTGAGACCAAGCCTCTGTGTGGGTGTGTGTGAGAGAGTGAGACTGTGTGTGTGAGAGAGAGTGAGACCAAGCCTCTGTGTGTGGGTATGTGAGAGAGTGAGACTGTGTGTGTGAGAGAGAGAGAGAGACCAAGTCTCTGTGTGGGTATTTGAGAGAGTGAGACTGTGTGTGTGAGAGAGAGTGAGACCAAGCCTCTGTGTGGGTATGTGAGAGAGTGAGACTGTGTGTGTGAGAGAGAGTGAGACCAATCCTCTGTGTGTGGGTGTGTGAGAGTGAGACTGTGTGTGAGAGAGAGAGTGAGACCAAGCCTCTGTGTGTGGGTATGTGAGAGAGTGAGACTGTGTGTGTGAGAGAGAGTGAGACCAAGCCTCTGTGTGTGGGTATGTGAGAGAGTGAGACTGTGTGTGAGAGAGAGAGTGAGACCAAGCCTCTGTGTGGGTGTGTGAGAGAGTGAGACTGTGTGTGTGAGAGAGAGTGAGACCAAGCCTCTGTGTGTGGGTATGTGAGAGAGTGAGACTGTGTGTGTGTGTGAGAGTGAGACCAAGCCTCTGTGTGTGGGTATGTGAGAGAGTGAGACTGTGTGTGAGAGAGAGAGTGAGACCAAGCCTCTGTGTGGGTATGTGAGAGAGTGAGACTGTGTGTGTGAGAGAGAGTGAGACCAAGCCTCTGTGTGTGGGTATGTGAGACAGTGAGACTGTGTGTGTGTGTGAGAGTGAGACCAAGCCTCTGTGTGTGGGTATGTGAGAGAGTGAGACTGTGTGTGTGAGAGAGAGTGAGACCAAGCCTCTGTGTGTGGGTATGTGAGAGAGTGAGACTGTGTGTGTGAGAGAGAGTGAGACCAAGCCTCTGTGTGTGGGTATGTGAGAGAGTGAGACTGTGTGTGTGAGAGAGGGTGAGACCAAGCCTCTGTGTGTGGGTATGTGAGAGAGTGAGACTGTGTGTGTGAGAGAGAGTGAGACCAAGCCTCTGTGTGGGTGTGTGCGAGAGAGTGAGACTGTGTGTGTGAGAGAGAGAATGAGAACAAGCCTCTGTGTGTGGGTATGTGAGAGAGTGAGACTGTGTGTGTGAGAGAGAGTGAGACCAAGCCTCTGTGTGGGTGTGTGTGAGAGAGTGAGACTGTGTGTGTGAGAGAGAGTGAGACCAAGCCTCTGTGTGTGGGTATGTGAGAGAGTGAGACTGTGTGTGTGAGAGAGAGAGACCAAGCCTCTGTGTGGGTATTTGAGAGAGTGAGACCGTGTGTGTGAGAGAGAGGGAGACCAAGCCTCTGTGTGGGTGTGTGTGAGAGAGTGAGACTGTGTGTGTGAGAGAGAGTGAGACCAAGCCTCTGTGTGTGGGTATGTGAGAGAGTGAGACTGTGTGTGTGAGAGAGAGTGAGACCAAGCCTCTGTGTCGGTGTGTGAGAGAGTGAGACTGTGAGTGTGAGAGAGAGAGTGAGACCAAGCCTCTGTGTGTGGGTATGTGAGACAGTGAGACTGTGTGTGTGTGTGAGAGTGAGACCAAGCCTCTGTGTGTGGGTATGTGAGAGAGTGAGACTGTGTGTGTGAGAGAGAGTGAGACCAAGCCTCTGTGTGTGGGTATGTGAGAGAGTGAGACTGTGTGTGTGAGAGAGAGTGAGTCCAAGCCTCAGTGTGTGGGTATGTGAGAGAGTGAGACTGTGTGTGTGAGAGAGAGTGAGACCAAGCCTCTGTGTGTGGGTATGTGAGAGAGTGAGACTGTGTGTGTGAGAGAGGGTGAGACCAAGCCTCTGTGTGTGGGTATGTGAGAGAGTGAGACTGTGTGTGTGAGAGAGAGAATGAGAACAAGCCTCTGTGTGTGGGTATGTGAGAGAGTGAGACTGTGTGTGTGAGAGAGAGTGAGACCAAGCCTCTGTGTGTGGGTATGTGAGAGAGTGAGACTGTGTGTGTGAGAGAGAGAGACCAAGCCTCTGTGTGGGTATTTGAGAGAGTGAGACTGTGTGTGTGAGAGAGAGTGAGACCAAGCCTCTGTGTGGGTATGTGAGAGAGTGAGACTGTGTGTGTGAGAGAGAGTGAGACCAAGCCTCTGTGTGTGGGTGTGTGAGAGTGAGACTGTGTGTGAGAGAGAGAGTGAGACCAAGCCTCTGTGTGGGTGTGTGAGAGAGTGAGACTGTGTGTGTGAGAGAGAGTGAGACCAAGCCTCTGTGTGGGTATGTGAGAGAGTGAGACTGTGTGTGTGGGAGAGTGAGACCAAGCCTCTGTGTGTGGGTGTGTGAGAGTGAGACTGTGTGTGTGAGAGAGAGTGAGACCAAGCCTCTGTGTGGGTATGTGAGAGAGTGAGACTGTGTGTGTGAGAGAGAGTGAGACCAAGCCTCTGTGTGTGGGTATGTGAGAGAGTGAGACTGTGTGTGTGAGAGAGAGTGAGACCAAGCCTCTGTGTGTGGGTATGTGAGAGAGTGAGACTGTGTGTGTGAGAGAGAGTGAGACCAAGCCTCTGTGTGGGTGTGTGAGAGAGTGAGACTGTGTGTGTGAGAGAGAGTGAGACCAAGCCTCTGTGTGTGGGTATGTGAGAGAATGAGACTGTGTGTGTGTGTGAGAGTGAGACCAAGCCTCTGTGTGTGGGTATGTGAGAGAGTGAGACTGTGTGTGAGAGAGAGAGTGAGACCAAGCCTCTGTGTGGGTATGTGAGAGAGTGAGACTGTGTGTGTGAGAGAGAGTGAGACCAAGCCTCTGTGTGTGGGTATGTGAGAGAGTGAGACTGTGTGTGTGAGAGAGAGTGAGACCAAGCCTCTGTGTGTGTGTGAGAGAGAGTGAGACTGTGTGTGTGAGAGAGAGTGAGACCAAGCCTCTGTGTGTGTGTGAGAGAGAGTGAGAATGTGTGTGTGAGAGAGAGTGAGACCAAGCCTCTGTGTCGGTATGTGAGAGAGTGAGACTGTGTGTGAGAGAGAGAGTGAGACCAAGCCTCTGTGTGGGTTTGTGAGAGAGTGAGACTGTGTGTGTGAGAGAGAGTGAGACCAAGCCTCTGTGTGTGGGTATGTGAGAGAGTGAGACTGTGTGTGTGAGATAGAGTGAGACCAAGCCTCTGTGTGTGGGCATGTGAGAGAGTGAGACTGTGTGTGTGAGAGAGAGTGAGACCAAGCCTCTGTGTGGGTGTGTGAGAGAGTGAGACTGTGTGTGTGAGAGAGAGTGAGACCAAGCCTCTGTGTGTGGGTATGTGAGACAGTGAGACTGTGTGTGTGTGTGAGAGTGAGACCAAGCCTCTGTGTGTGGGTATGTGAGAGAGTGAGACTGTGTGTGTGAGAGAGAGTGAGACCAAGCCTCTGTGTGGGTATGTGAGAGAGTGAGACTGTGTGTGTGAGAGAGAGTGAGACCAAGCCTCTGTGTGTGGGTATGTGAGAGAGTGAGACTGTGTGTGTGAGAGAGAGTGAGACCAAGCCTCTGTGTGTGGGTATGTGAGAGAGTGAGACTGTGTGTGTGAGAGAGGGTGAGACCAAGCCTCTGTGTGTGGGTATGTGAGAGAGTGAGACTGTGTGTGTGAGAGAGAGAATGAGAACAAGCCTCTGTGTGTGGGTATGTGAGAGAGTGAGACTGTGTGTGTGAGAGAGAGTGAGACCAAGCCTCTGTGTGGGTGTGTGTGAAAGAGTGAGACTGTGTGTGTGAGAGAGAGTGAGACCAAGCCTCTGTGTGTGGGTATGTGAGAGAGTGAGACTGTGTGTGTGAGAGAGAGAGACCAAGCCTCTGTGTGTGGGTATGTGAGAGAGTGAGACTGTGTGTGAGAGAGAGAGTGAGACCAAGCCTCTGTGTGGGTATGTGAGAGAGTGAGACTGTGTGTGTGAGAGAGAGTGAGACCAAGCCTCTGTGTGTGGGTATGTGAGAGAGTGAGACTGTGTGTGTGAGAGAGAGTGAGACCAAGCCTCTGTGTGTGTGTGAGAGAGAGTGAGACTGTGTGTGTGAGAGAGAGTGAGACCAAGCCTCTGTGTGTGTGTGAGAGAGAGTGAGAATGTGTGTGTGAGAGAGAGTGAGACCAAGCCTCTGTGTCGGTATGTGAGAGAGTGAGACTGTGTGTGAGAGAGAGAGTGAGACCAAGCCTCTGTGTGGGTTTGTGAGAGAGTGAGACTGTGTGTGTGAGAGAGAGTGAGACCAAGCCTCTGTGTGTGGGTATGTGAGAGAGTGAGACTGTGTGTGTGAGATAGAGTGAGACCAAGCCTCTGTGTGTGGGTATGTGAGAGAGTGAGACTGTGTGTGTGAGAGAGAGTGAGACCAAGCCTCTGTGTGGGTGTGTGAGAGAGTGAGACTGTGTGTGTGAGAGAGAGTGAGACCAAGCCTCTGTGTGTGGGTATGTGAGACAGTGAGACTGTGTGTGTGTGTGAGAGTGAGACCAAGCATCTGTGTGTGGGTATGTGAGAGAGTGAGACTGTGTGTGTGTGAGAGAGTGAGACCAAGCCTCTGTGTGGGTATGTGAGAGAGTGAGACTGTGTGTGTGAGAGAGAGTGAGACCAAGCCTCTGTGTGTGGGTATGTGAGAGAGTGAGACTGTGTGTGTGAGAGAGAGTGAGACCAAGCCTCTGTGTGTGGGTATGTGAGAGAGTGAGACTGTGTGTGTGAGAGAGTGAGACCAAGCCTCTGTGTGTGGGTATGTGAGAGAGTGAGACTGTGTGTGTGAGAGAGAGAATGAGAACAAGCCTCTGTGTGTGGGTATGTGAGAGAGTGAGACTGTGTGTGTGAGAGAGAGTGAGACCAAGCCTCTGTGTGGGTGTGTGTGAGAGAGTGAGACTGTGTGTGTGAGAGAGAGTGAGACCAAGCCTCTGTGTGTGGGTATGTGAGAGAGTGAGACTGTGTGTGTGAGAGAGAGAGACCAAGCCTCTGTGTGGGTATTTGAGAGAGTGAGACTGTGTGTGTGAGAGAGAGTGAGACCAAGCCTCTGTGTGGGTATGTGAGAGAGTGAGACTGTGTGTGTGCGAGAGGGTGAGACCAAGCCTCCGTGTGTGGGTGTGTGAGAGTGAGACTGTGTGTGAGAGCGAGAGTGAGACCAAGCCTCTGTGTGGGTGTGTGAGAGAGTGAGACTGTGTGTGTGAGAGAGAGTGAGACCAAGCCTCTGTGTGGGTATGTGAGAGAGTGAGACTGTGTGTGTGTGAGAGTGAGACCAAGCCTCTGTGTGTGGGTGTGTGAGAGTGAGACTGTGTGTGTGAGAGAGAGTGAGACCAAGCATCTGTGTGGGTATGTGAGAGAGTGAGACTGTGTGTGTGAGAGAGAGTGAGACTAAGCCTCTGTGTGGGTATGTGAGAGAGTGAGACTGTGTGTACGAGAGAGAGTGAGACCAAGCCTCTGTGTGTGGGTATGTGAGAGAGTGAGACTGTGTGTGTGAGAGAGAGTGAGACCAAGCCTCAGTGTGTGGGTATGTGAGAGAGTGAGACTGTGTGTGTGAGAGAGAGTGAGACCAAGCCTCTGTGTCGGTGTGTGAGAGAGTGAGACTGTGTGTGTGAGAGAGAGTGACACCAAGCCTCTGTGTGTGAGTATGTGAGACAGTGAGACTGTGTGTGTGTGTGAGAGTGAGACCAAGACTCTGTGTGTGGGTATGTGAGAGAGTGAGACTGTGTGTGTGAGAGAGAGTGAGACCAAGCCTCTGTGTGTGGGTATGTGAGAGAGTGAGACTGTGTGTGTGAGAGAGAGTGAGACCAAGCCTCAGTGTGTGGGTATGTGAGAGAGTGAGACTGTGTGTGTGAGAGAGAGTGAGACCAAGCCTCTGTGTGTGGGTATGTGAGAGAGTGAGACTGTGTGTGTGAGAGAGAGAATGAGAACAAGCCTCTGTGTGTGGGTATGTGAGAGAGTGAGACTGTGTGTGTGAGAGTGAGTGAGACCAAGCCTCTGTGTGGGTGTGTGTGAGAGAGTGAGACTGTGTGTGTGAGAGAGAGTGAGACCAAGCCTCTGTGTGTGGGTATGTGAGAGAGTGAGACTGTGTGTGTGAGAGAGAGAGAGAGACCAAGTCTCTGTGTGGGTATTTGAGAGAGTGAGACTGTGTGTGTGAGAGAGAGTGAGACCAAGCCTCTGTGTGGGTATGTGAGAGAGTGAGACTGTGTGTGTGAGAGAGAGTGAGACCAATCCTCTGTGTGTGGGTGTGTGAGAGTGAGACTGTGTGTGAGAGAGAGAGTGAGACCAAGCCTCTGTGTGTGGGTATGTGAGAGAGTGAGACTGTGTGTGTGAGAGAGAGTGAGACCAAGCCTCTGTGTGTGGGTATGTGAGAGAGTGAGACTGTGTGTGAGAGAGAGAGTGAGACCAAGCCTCTGTGTGGGTGTGTGAGAGAGTGAGACTGTGTGTGTGAGAGAGAGTGAGACCAAGCCTCTGTGTGTGGGTATGTGAGAGAGTGAGACTGTGTGTGTGTGTGAGAGTGAGACCAAGCCTCTGTGTGTGGGTATGTGAGAGAGTGAGACTGTGTGTGAGAGAGAGAGTGAGACCAAGCCTCTGTGTGGGTATGTGAGAGAGTGAGACTGTGTGTGTGAGAGAGAGTGAGACCAAGCCTCTGTGTGTGGGTATGTGAGACAGTGAGACTGTGTGTGTGTGTGAGAGTGAGACCAAGCCTCTGTGTGTGGGTATGTGAGAGAGTGAGACTGTGTGTGTGAGAGAGAGTGAGACCAAGCCTCTGTGTGTGGGTATGTGAGAGAGTGAGACTGTGTGTGTGAGAGAGAGTGAGACCAAGCCTCTGTGTGTGGGTATGTGAGAGAGTGAGACTGTGTGTGTGAGAGAGGGTGAGACCAAGCCTCTGTGTGTGGGTATGTGAGAGAGTGAGACTGTGTGTGTGAGAGAGAGTGAGACCAAGCCTCTGTGTGGGTGTGTGTGAGAGAGTGAGACTGTGTGTGTGAGAGAGAGAATGAGAACAAGCCTCTGTGTGTGGGTATGTGAGAGAGTGAGACTGTGTGTGTGAGAGAGAGTGAGACCAAGCCTCTGTGTGGGTGTGTGTGAGAGAGTGAGACTGTGTGTGTGAGAGAGAGTGAGACCAAGCCTCTGTGTGTGGGTATGTGAGAGAGTGAGACTGTGTGTGTGAGAGAGAGAGACCAAGCCTCTGTGTGGGTATTTGAGAGAGTGAGACCGTGTGTGTGAGAGAGAGGGAGACCAAGCCTCTGTGTGGGTGTGTGTGAGAGAGTGAGACTGTGTGTGTGAGAGAGAGTGAGACCAAGCCTCTGTGTGTGGGTATGTGAGAGAGTGAGACTGTGTGTGTGTGAGAGAGAGAGACCAAGCCTCTGTGTGGGTATTTGAGAGAGTGAGACTGTGTGTGTGAGAGAGAGTGAGACCAAGCCTCTGTGTGGGTATGTGAGAGAGTGAGACTGTGTGTGTGAGAGAGAGTGAGACCAATCCTCTGTGTGTGGGTGTGTGAGAGTGAGACTGTGTGTGAGAGAGAGAGTGAGACCAAGCCTCTGTGTGTGGGTATGTGAGAGAGTGAGACTGTGTGTGTGAGAGAGAGTGAGACCAAGCCTCTGTGTGTGGGTATGTGAGAGAGTGAGACTGTGTGTGAGAGAGAGAGTGAGACCAAGCCTCTGTGTGGGTGTGTGAGAGAGTGAGACTGTGTGTGTGAGAGAGAGTGAGACCAAGCCTCTGTGTGTGGGTATGTGAGAGAGTGAGACTGTGTGTGTGTGTGAGAGTGAGACCAAGCCTCTGTGTGTGGGTATGTGAGAGAGTGAGACTGTGTGTGAGAGAGAGAGTGAGACCAAGCCTCTGTGTGGGTATGTGAGAGAGTGAGACTGTGTGTGTGAGAGAGAGTGAGACCAAGCCTCTGTGTGTGGGTATGTGAGACAGTGAGACTGTGTGTGTGTGTGAGAGTGAGACCAAGCCTCTGTGTGTGGGTATGTGAGAGAGTGAGACTGTGTGTGTGAGAGAGAGTGAGACCAAGCCTCTGTGTGTGGGTATGTGAGAGAGTGAGACTGTGTGTGTGAGAGAGAGTGAGACCAAGCCTCTGTGTGTGGGTATGTGAGAGAGTGAGACTGTGTGTGTGAGAGAGGGTGAGACCAAGCCTCTGTGTGTGGGTATGTGAGAGAGTGAGACTGTGTGTGTGAGAACGAGTGAGACCAAGCCTCTGTGTGGGTGTGTGTGAGAGAGTGAGACTGTGTGTGTGAGAGAGAGAATGAGAACAAGCCTCTGTGTGTGGGTATGTGAGAGAGTGAGACTGTGTGTGTGAGAGAGAGTGAGACCAAGCCTCTGTGTGGGTGTGTGTGAGAGAGTGAGATTGTGTGTGTGAGAGAGAGTGAGACCAACCCTCTGTGTGTGGTTATGTGAGAGAGTGAGACTGTGTGTGTGAGAGAGAGAGACCAAGCCTCTGTGTGGGTATTTGAGAGAGTGAGACTGTGTGTGTGAGAGAGAGGGAGACCAAGCCTCTGTGTGGGTATGTGAGAGAGTGAGACTGTGTGTGTGCGAGAGAGTGAGACCAAGCCTCCGTGTGTGGGTGTGTGAGAGTGAGACTGTGTGTGAGAGCGAGAGTGAGACTAAGCCTCTGTGTGGGTATGTGAGAGAGTGAGACTGTGTGTACGAGAGAGAGTGAGACCAAGCCTCTGTGTGGGTGTGTGAGAGAGTGAGACTGTGTGTGTGAGAGACAGTGAGACCAAGCCTCTGTGTGGGTATGTGAGAGAGTGAGACTGTGTGTGTGTGAGAGTGAGACCAAGCCTCCGTGTGTGGATGTGTGAGAGTGAGACTGTGTGTGTGAGAGAGAGGGAGACCAAGCCTCTGTGTGGGTGTGTGTGAGAGAGTGAGACTGTGTGTGTGCGAGAGAGTGAGACCAAGCCTCCGTGTGTGGGTGTGTGAGAGTGAGACTGTGTGTGAGAGCGAGAGTGAGACTAAGCCTCTGTGTGGGTATGTGTGAGAGTGAGACTGTGTGTGAGAGCGAGAGTGAGACTAAGCCTCTGTGTGGGTATGTGAGAGAGTGAGACTGTGTGTACGAGAGAGAGTGAGACCAAGCCTCTGTGTGTGGGTATGTGAGAGAGTGAGCCTGTGTGTGTGAGAGAGAGTGAGACCAAGCCTCTGTGTGTGGGTATGTGAGAGAGTGAGACTGTGTGTGTGAGAGAGAGTGAGACCAAGCCTCTGTGTGTGGGTATGTGAGAGAGTGAGACTGTGTGTGTGAGAGAGAGTGAGACCAAGCCTCTGTGTGTGGGTATGTGAGAGAGTGAGACTGTGTGTGTGAGAGAGAGAGACCAAGCCTCTGTGTGGGTATTTGAGAGAGTGAGACTGTGTGTGTGAGAGAGAGTGAGACCAAGCCTCTGTGTGGGTATGTGAGAGAGTGAGACTGTGTGTGTGCGAGAGAGTGAGACCAAGCCTCCGTGTGTGGATGTGTGAGAGTGAGACTGTGTGTGAGAGCGAGAGTGAGACCAAGCCTCTGTGTGGGTGTGTGAGAGAGTGAGACTGTGTGTGTGAGAGACAGTGAGACCAAGCCTCTGTGTGGGTATGTGAGAGAGTGAGACTGTGTGTGTGTGAGAGTGAGACCAAGCCTCTGTGTGTGGGTGTGTGAGAGTGAGACTGTGTGTGTGAGAGAGAGTGAGACCAAGCATCTGTGTGGGTATGTGAGAGAGTGAGACTGTGTGTGTGAGAGAGAGTGAGACTAAGCCTCTGTGTGGGTATGTGAGAGAGTGAGACTGTGTGTACGAGAGAGAGTGAGACCAAGCCTCTGTGTGTGGGTATGTGAGAGAGTGAGACTGTGTGTGTGAGAGAGAGTGAGACCAAGCCTCAGTGTGTGGGTATGTGAGAGAGTGAGACTGTGTGTGTGAGAGAGAGTGAGACCAAGCCTCTGTGTCGGTGTGTGAGAGAGTGAGACTGTGTGTGTGAGAGAGAGTGAGACCAAGCCTCTGTGTGTGGGTATGTGAGAGAGTGAGAATGTGTGTGTGTGTGAGAGTGAGACCAAGCCTCTGTGTGTGGGTATGTGAGAGAGTGAGACTGTGTGTGTGAGAGAGAGTGAGACCAAGCCTCTGTGTGTGGGTATGTGAGAGAGTGAGACTGTGTGTGTGAGAGAGAGTGAGACCAAGCCTCAGTGTGTGGGTATGTGAGAGAGTGAGACTGTGTGTGTGAGAGAGAGTGAGACCAAGCCTCTGTGTGTGGTTATGTGAGAGAGTGAGACTGTGTGTGTGAGAGAGGGTGAGACCAAGCCTCTGTGTGTGGGTATGTCAGAGAGTGAGACTGTGTGTGTGAGAGAGAGAATGAGAACAAGCCTCTGTGTGTGGTTATGTGAGAGAGTGAGACTGTGTGTGTGAGAGCGAGTGAGACCAAGCCTCTGTGTGGGTGTGTGTGAGAGAGTGAGACTGTGTGCGTGAGAGAGAGTGAGACCAAGCCTCTGTGTGTGGGTATGTGAGAGAGTGAGACTGTGTGTGTGAGAGAGAGAGACCAAGCCTCTGTGTGGGTATTTGAGAGAGTGAGACTGTGTGTGTGAGAGAGAGTGAGACCAAGCCTCTGTGTGGGTATGTGAGAGAGTGAGACTGTGTGTGTGAGAGAGAGTGAGACCAAGCCTCTGTGTGTGGGTGTGTGAGAGTGAGACTGTGTGTGTGAGAGAGAGTGAGACCAAGCCTCTGTGTGTGGGTATGTGAGTGAGTGAGACTGTGTGTGTGAGAGTGGGTGAGACCAAGCCTCTGTGTGTGGGTATGTGAGAGAGTGAGACTGTGTGTGTGAGAGAGAGAATGAGAACAAGCCTCTGTGTGTGGGTATGTGAGAGAGTGAGACTGTGTGTGTGAGAGTGAGTGAGACCAAGCCTCTGTGTGGGTGTGTGTGAGAGAGTGAGACTGTGTGCGTGAGAGAGAGTGAGACCAAGCCTCTGTGTGTGGGTATGTGAGAGAGTGAGACTGTATGTGTGAGAGAGAGAGACCAAGCCTCTGTGTGGGTATTTGAGAGAGTGAGACTGTGTGTGTGAGAGAGAGTGAGACCAAGCCTCTGTGTGGGTATGTGAGAGAGTGATACTGTGTGTGTGAGAGAGAGTGAGACCAAGCCTCTGTGTGTGGGTGTGTGAGAGTGAGACTGTGTGTGAGAGAGAGAGTGAGACGAAGCCTCTGTGTGGGTGTGTGAGAGAGTGAGACTGTGTGTGTGTGAGAGAGTGAGACCAAGCCTCTGTGTGGGTATGTGAGAGAGTGAGACTGTGTGTGTGTGAGAGTGAGACCAAGCGCTGTGTGTGGGTGTGTGAGAGTGAGACTGTGTGTGTGAGAGAGAGTGAGACCAAGCCTCTGTGTGTGGGTATGTGAGAGAGTGAGACTGTGTGTGTGAGAGAGAGTGAGACCAAGCCTCTGTGTGTGGGTATGTGTGAGTGTGTGTGAGAGAGAGTGAGACCAAGCCTGTGTATGTGTGAGAGAGAGAGTGAGACTGTGTGTGTGTGAGAGAGTGAGACTGTGTGTGTGAGAGAGAGTGACACTGTGTGTGTGAGAGTGAGTGAGACCAAGCCTCTGTGTGGGTATGTGAGAGAGTGAGACTGTGTGTGTGAGAGAGAGTGAGACCAAGCCTCTGTGTGTGGTTATGTGAGAGAGTGAGACTGTGTGTGTGAGAGTGAGTGAGACCAAGCCTCTGTGTGTGGGTGTGCGAGAGAGTGAGACTGTGTGTGTGAGAGAGATTGAGACTAAGACTCTGTGTTGGTATGTGAGAGAGTGAGACTGTGTGTACGAGAGAGAGTGAGACCAAGCCTCTGTGTGTGGGTGTGTGAGAGAGTGAGACTGTGTGTGTGAGAGAGAGTGAGAATAAGCCTCTGTGTGTGGGTGTGTGAGAGTGAGACTGTGTGTGTGAGAGAGAGTGAGACCAACCCTCTGTGTGTGGGTGTGTGAGAGAGTGAGACTGTGTGTATGTGAGAGAGTGAGACCAAGCCTCTGTGTGTGGGTATGTGAGAGAGTGAGACTGTGTGTGTGAGAGAGAGTGAGACCAAGCCTCTGTGTATGGGTATGTCAGAGAGTGAGACTGTGTGTGTGAGAGAGAGTGAGACCAAGCCTCTGTGTGTGTGTGTGAGAGAGTGAGACTGTGTGTGTGAGAGAGAGTGAGACCAAGCCTCTGTGTGTGTGTGAGAGAGAGTGAGACTGTGTGTGTGAGAGAGAGTGAGACCAAGCCTCAGTGTGGGTATGTGAGCGAGTGAGACTGTGTGTGTGAGAGAGAGTGAGACCAAGCCTCTGTGTGGGTGTGTGAGAGAGTGAGACTGTGTGTGTGAGAGAGAGTGAGACCAAGCCTCTGTGTGTGGGTATGTGAGAGTTTGAGACTGTGTGTGTGAGATAGAGTGAGACCAAGCCTCTGTGTGTGGGTATGTGAGAGAGTGAGACTGTGTGTGTGAGAGAGAGTGAGACCAAGCCTCTGTGTCGGTGTGTGAGAGAGTGAGACTGTGTGTGTGAGAGAGAGAGTGAGACCAAGCCTCTGTGTGTGGGTATGTGAGACAGTGAGACTGTGTGTGTGTGTGAGAGTGAGACCAAGCCTCTGTGTGTGGGTATGTCAGAGAGTGAGACTGTGTGTGTGAGAGAGAGTGAGACCAAGCCTCTGTGTGTGGGTATGTGAGAGAGTGAGACTGTGTGTGTGAGAGAGAGTGAGACCAAGCCTCAGTGTGTGGGTATGTGAGAGAGTGAGACTGTGTGTGTGAGAGAGAGTGAGACCAATCCTCTGTGTGTGGGTATGTGAGAGAGTGAGACTGTGTGTGTGAGAGAGGGTGAGACCAAGCCTCTGTGTGTGGGTGTGTGAGAGTGAGACTGTGTGTGTGAGAGAGAGTGAGACCAAGCCTCTGTGTGTGGGTGTGTGAGAGAGTGAGACTGTGTGTGTGAGAGAGAGTGAGACCAAGCCTCTGTGTGTGGGTATGTGAGAGAGTGAGACTGTGTGTGTGAGAGAGAGTGAGACCAAGCCTCAGTGTGTGGGTATGTGAGAGAGTGAGACTGTGTGTGTGCGAGAGAGTGAGACCAAGCCTCCGTGTGTGGGTGTGTGAGAGTGAGACTGTGTGTGAGAGCGAGAGTGAGACTAAGCCTCTGTGTGGGTATGTGAGAGAGTGAGACTGTGTGTACGAGAGAGAGTGAGACCAAGCCTCTGTGTGTGGGTATGTGAAAGAGTGAGACTGTGTGTGTGAGAGAGAGTGAGACCAAGCCTCTGTGTGTGGGTATGTGAGAGAGTGAGACTGTGTGTGTGAGAGAGAGTGAGACCAAGCCTCTGTGTGTGGGTATGTGAGAGAGTGAGACTGTGTGTGTGAGAGAGAGTGAGACCAAGCCTCTGTGTGTGGGTATGTGAGAGAGTGAGACTGTGTGTGTGAGAGAGAGAGACCAAGCCTCTGTGTGGGTATTTGAGAGAGTGAGACTGTGTGTGTGAGAGAGAGTGAGACCAAGCCTCTGTGTGGGTATGTGAGAGAGTGAGACTGTGTGTGTGCGAGAGAGTGAGACCAAGCCTCCGTGTGTGGATGTGTGAGAGTGAGACTGTGTGTGAGAGCGAGAGTGAGACCAAGCCTCTGTGTGGGTGTGTGAGAGAGTGAGACTGTGTGTGTGAGAGACAGTGAGACCAAGCCTCTGTGTGGGTATGTGAGAGAGTGAGACTGTGTGTGTGTGAGAGTGAGACCAAGCCTCTGTGTGTGGGTGTGTGAGAGTGAGACTGTGTGTGTGAGAGAGAGTGAGACCAAGCATCTGTGTGGGTATGTGAGAGAGTGAGACTGTGTGTGTGAGAGAGAGTGAGACTAAGCCTCTGTGTGGGTATGTGAGAGAGTGAGACTGTGTGTACGAGAGAGAGTGAGACCAAGCCTCTGTGTGTGGGTATGTGAGAGAGTGAGACTGTGTGTGTGAGAGAGAGTGAGACCAAGCCTCAGTGTGTGGGTATGTGAGAGTGTGAGACTGTGTGTGTGAGAGAGAGTGAGACCAAGCCTCTGTGTCGGTGTGTGAGAGAGTGAGACTGTGTGTGTGAGAGAGAGTGAGACCAAGCCTCTGTGTGTGGGTATGTGAGAGAGTGAGACTGTGTGTGTGTGTGAGAGTGAGACCAAGCCTCTGTGTGTGGGTATGTGAGAGAGTGAGACTGTGTGTGTGAGAGAGAGTGAGACCAAGCCTCTGTGTGTGGGTATGTGAGAGAGTGAGACTGTGTGTGTGAGAGAGAGTGAGACCAAGCCTCAGTGTGTGGGTATGTGAGAGAGTGAGACTGTATGTGTGAGAGAGAGTGAGACCAAGCCTCTGCGTGTGGTTATGTGAGAGAGTGAGACTGTGTGTGTGAGAGAGGGTGAGACCAAGCCTCTGTGTGTGGGTATGTGAGAGAGTGAGACTGTGTGTGTGAGAGAGAGAATGAGAACAAGCCTCTGTGTGTGGTTATGTGAGAGAGTGAGACTGTGTGTGTGAGAGCGAGTGAGACCAAGCCTCTGTGTGGGTGTGTGTGAGAGAGTGAGACTGTGTGTGTGAGAGAGAGTGAGACCAAGCCTCTGTGTGTGGGTATGTGAGAGAGTGAGACTGTGTGTGTGAGAGAGAGAGACCAAGCCTCTGTGTGGGTATTTGAGAGAGTGAGACTGTGTGTGTGAGAGAGAGTGAGACCAAGCCTCTGTGTGGGTATGTGAGAGAGTGAGACTGTGTGTGTGAGAGAGAGTGAGACCAAGCCTCTGTGTGTGGGTGTGTGAGAGTGAGACTGTGTGTGTGAGAGAGAGTGAGACCAAGCCTCTGTGTGTGGGTATGTGAGTGAGTGAGACTGTGTGTGTGAGAGTGGGTGAGACCAAGCCTCTGTGTGTGGGTATGTGAGAGAGTGAGACTGTGTGTGTGAGAGAGAGAATGAAAACAAGCCTCTGTGTGTGGGTATGTGAGAGAGTGAGACTGTGTGTGTGAGAGTGAGTGAGACCAAGCCTCTGTGTGGGTGTGTGTGAGAGAGTGAGACTGTGTGCGTGAGAGAGAGTGAGACCAAGCCTCTGTGTGTGGGTATGTGAGAGAGTGAGACTGTGTGTGTGAGAGAGAGAGACCAAGCCTCTGTGTGGGTATTTGAGAGAGTGAGACTGTGTGTGTGAGAGAGAGTGAGACCAAGCCTCTGTGTGGGTATGTGAGAGAGTGATACTGTGTGTGTGAGAGAGAGTGAGACCAAGCCTCTGTGTGTGGGTGTGTGAGAGTGAGACTGTGTGTGAGAGAGAGAGTGAGACGAAGCCTCTGTGTGGGTGTGTGAGAGAGTGAGACTGTGTGTGTGTGAGAGAGTGAGACCAAGCCTCTGTGTGGGTATGTGAGAGAGTGAGACTGTGTGTGTGTGAGAGTGAGACCAAGCGCTGTGTGTGGGTGTGTGAGATTGAGACTGTGTGTGTGAGAGAGAGTGAGACCAAGCCTCTGTGTGTGGGTATGTGAGAGAGTGAGACTGTGTGTGTGAGAGAGAGTGAGACCAAGCCTCTGTGTGTGGGTATGTGAGAGAGTGAGACTGTGTGTGTGAGAGAGAGTGAGACCAAGCCTCTGTGTGTGGGTGTGTGAGAGAGTGAGACTGTGTGTGTGAGAGAGAGTGAGACCAAGCCTCTGTGTGTGTGTATGTGTGAGTGTGTGTGAGAGAGAGTGAGACCAAGCCTGTGTATGTGTGAGAGAGAGAGTGAGACTGTGTGTGTGTGTGAGAGAGTGAGACTGTGTGTGTGAGAGAGAGTGACACTGTGTGTGTGAGAGTGAGTGAGACCAAGCCTCTGTGTGGGTATGTGAGAGAGTGAGACTGTGTGTGTGAGAGAGAGTGAGACCAAGCCTCTGTGTGTGGTTATGTGAGAGAGTGAGACTGTGTGTGTGAGAGAGAGTGAGACCAAGCCTCTGTGTGTGGGTGTGCGAGAGAGTGAGACTGTGTGTGTGAGAGAGATTGAGACTAAGACTCTGTGTTGGTATGTGAGAGAGTGAGACTGTGTGTACGAGAGAGAGTGAGACCAAGCCTCTGTGTGTGGGTGTGTGAGAGAGTGAGACTGTGTGTGTGAGAGAGAGTGAGAATAAGCCTATGTGTGTGGGTGTGTGAGAGTGAGACTGTGTGTGTGAGAGAGAGTGAGACCAACCCTCTGTGTGTGGGTGTGTGAGAGAGTGAGACTGTGTGTATGTGAGAGAGTGAGACCAAGCCTCTGTGTGTGGGTATGTGAGAGAGTGAGACTGTGTGTGTGAGAGAGAGTGAGACCAAGCCTCTGTGTATGGGTATGTCAGAGAGTGAGACTGTGTGTGTGAGAGAGAGTGAGACCAAGCCTCTGTGTGTGTGTGTGAGAGAGTGAGACTGTGTGTGTGAGAGAGAGTGAGACCAAGCCTCTGTGTGTGTGTGAGAGAGAGTGAGACTGTGTGTGTGAGAGAGAGTGAGACCAAGCCTCTGTGTGGGTATGTGAGCGAGTGAGACTGTGTGTGTGAGAGAGAGTGAGACCAAGCCTCTGTGTGGGTGTGTGAGAGAGTGAGACTGTGTGTGTGAGAGTGAGTGAGACCAAGCCTCTGTGTGTGGGTATGTGAGAGTTTGAGACTGTGTGTGTGAGATAGAGTGAGACCAAGCCTCTGTGTGTGGGTATGTGAGAGAGTGAGACTGTGTGTGTGAGAGAGAGTGAGACCAAGCCTCTGTGTCGGTGTGTGAGAGAGTGAGACTGTGTGTGTGAGAGAGAGAGTGAGACCAAGCCTCTGTGTGTGGGTATGTGAGACAGTGAGACTGTGTGTGTGTGTGAGAGTGAGACCAAGCCTCTGTGTGTGGGTATGTGAGAGAGTGAGACTGTGTGTGTGAGAGAGAGTGAGACCAAGCCTCTGTGTGTGGGTATGTGAGAGAGTGAGACTGTGTGTGTGAGAGAGAGTGAGACCAAGCCTCAGTGTGTGGGTATGTGAGAGAGTGAGACTGTGTGTGTGAGAGAGAGTGAGACCAATCCTCTGTGTGTGGGTATGTGAGAGAGTGAGACTGTGTGTGTGAGAGAGGGTGAGACCAAGCCTCTGTGTGTGGGTATGTGAGAGAGTGAGACTGTGTGTGTGAGAGAGAGAATGAGAACAAGCCTCTGTGTGTGGGTATGTGAGAGAGTGAGACAGTGTGTGTGAGAGTGAGTGAGACCAAGCCTCTGTGTGGGTGTGTGTGAGAGAGTGAGACTGTGTGTGTGAGAGAGAGTGAGACCAAGCCTCTGTGTGTGGGTATGTGAGAGAGTGAGACTGTGTGTGTGTGAGAGAGAGACCAAGCCTCTGTGTGGGTATTTGAGAGAGTGAGACTGTGTGTGTGAGAGAGAGTGAGACCAAGCCTCTGTGTGGGTATGTGAGAGAGTGAGACTGTGTGTGTGAGAGAGAGTGAGACCAAGCCTTTGTGTGTGGGTGTGTGAGAGTGAGACTGTGTGTGAGAGAGAGAGTGAGTCCAAGCCACTATGTGGGTGTGTGAGAGAGTGAGACTGTGTGTGTGAGATAGAGTGAGACCAAGCCTCTGTGTGGGTATGTGAGAGAGTGAGACTGTGTGTGTGGGAGAGTGAGACCAAGCCTCTGTGTGTGGGTGTGTGAGAGTGAGACTGTGTGTGTGAGAGAGAGTGAGACCAAGCCTCTGTGTGGGTATGTGAGAGAGTGAGACTGTGTGTGTGAGAGAGAGTGAGACCAAGCCTCAGTGTGTGGGTATGTGAGAGAGTGAGACTGTGTGTGTGAGAGAGAGAGACCAAGCCTCTGTGTTTGGGTGTGTGAGAGAGTGAGGCTGTGTGTGTGAGAGAGAGTGAGACCAAGCCTCTGTGTGTGGGTATGTGAGAGAGTGAGACTGTGTGTGTGAGAGAGAGTGAGACCAAGCCTCTGTGTGTGGGTATGTGAGAGAGTGAATCTGTGTGTTTGAGAGAGAGTGAGAACAAGCCTCTGTGTGGGTATGTGAGAGATTGAGACTGTGTGTGTGAGAGAGAGTGAGACCAAGCCTCTGTGTGTGGGTGTGTGAGAGAGTGAGACTGTGTGTGTGAGAGAGAGTGAGACCAAGCCTCTGTGTGTGGGTATGTGAGAGAGTGAGACTGTGTGTGTGAGAGAGAGTGAGACCAAGCCTCTGTGTGTGGGTATGTGAGAGAGTGAGACTGTGTGTGTGAGAGAGAGTGAGACCAAGCCTCTGTGTGGTTGTGTGAGAGAGTGAGACTGTGTGTGTGAGAGAGAGTGAGACCAAGCCTCTGTGTGTGGGTATGTGAGAGAGTGAGACTGTGTGTGTGTGTGAGAGTGAGACCAAGCCTCTGTGTGTGGGTATGTGAGAGAGTGAGACTGTGTGTGAGAGAGAGAGTGAGACCAAGCCTCTGTGTGGGTATGTGAGAGAGTGAGACTGTGTGTGTGAGAGAGAGTGAGACCAAGCCTCTGTGTGTGGGTACGTGAGAGAGTGAGACTGTGTGTGTGAGAGAGAGTGAGACCAAGCCTCTGTGTGTGTGTGAGAGAGAGTGAGACTGTGTGTGTGAGAGAGAGTGAGACCAAGCCTCTGTGTGTGTGTGAGAGAGAGTGAGACTGTGTGTGTGAGAGAGTGTGAGACCAAGCCTCTGTGTCGGTATGTGAGAGAGTGAGACTGTGTGTGAGAGAGAGAGTGAGACCAAGCCTCTGTGTGGGTTTGTGAGAGAGTGAGACTGTGTGTGTGAGAGAGAGTGAGACCAAGCCTCTGTGTGTGGGTATGTGAGAGAGTGAGACTGTGTGTGTGAGATAGAGTGAGACCAAGCCTCTGTGTGTGGGTATGTGAGAGAGTGAGACTGTGTGTGTGAGAGAGAGTGAGACCAAGCCTCTGTGTGGGTGTGTGAGAGAGTGAGACCAAGCCTCTGTGTGTGGGTATGTGAGACAGTGAGACTGTGTGTGTGAGAGAGAGTGAGACCAAGCCTCTGTGTGGGTATGTGAGAGAGTGAGACTGTGTGTGTGAGAGAGAGTGAGACAAAGCCTCTGTGTGTGGGTATGTGAGAGAGTGAGACTGTGTGTGTGAGAGAGAGTGAGACCAAGCCTCTGTGTGTGGGTATGTGAGAGAGTGAGACTGTGTGTGTGAGAGAGGGTGAGACCAAGCCTCTGTGTGTGGGTATGTGAGAGAGTGAGACTGTGTGTGTGAGAGAGAGAATGAGAACAAGCCTCTGTGTGTGGGTATGTGAGAGAGTGAGACTGTGTGTGTGAGAGAGAGTGAGACCAAGCCTCTGTGTGGGTGTGTGTGAGAGAGTGAGACTGTGTGTGTGAGAGAGAGTGAGACCAAGCCTCTGTGTGTGGGTATGTGAGAGAGTGAGACTGTGTGTGTGAGAGAGAGAGACCAAGCCTCTGTGTGGGTATTTGAGAGAGTGAGACTGTGTGTGTGAGAGAGAGTGAGACCAAGCCTCTGTGTGGGTATGTGAGAGAGTGAGACTGTGTGTGTGCGAGAGGGTGAGACCAAGCCTCCGTGTGTGGGTGTGTGAGAGTGAGACTGTGTGTGAGAGCGAGAGTGAGACCAAGCCTCTGTGTGGGTGTGTGAGAGAGAGAGACTGTGTGTGTGAGAGAGAGTGAGACCAAGCCTCTGTGTGGGTATGTGAGAGAGTGAGACTGTGTGTGTGTGAGAGTGAGACCAAGCCTCTGTGTGTGGGTGTGTGAGAGTGAGACTGTGTGTGTGAGAGAGAGTGAGACCAAGCATCTGTGTGGGTATGTGAGAGAGTGAGACTGTGTGTGTGAGAGAGAGTGAGACCAAGCCTCAGTGTGTGGGTATGTGAGAGAGTGAGACTGTGTGTGTGAGAGAGAGTGAGACCAAGCCTCTGTGTCGGTGTGTGAGAGAGTGAGACTGTGTGTGTGAGAGAGAGAGTGAGACCAAGCCTCTGTGTGTGGGTATGTGAGACAGTGAGACTGTGTGTGTGTGTGAGAGTGAGACCAAGCCTCTGTGTGTGGGTATGTGAGAGAGTGAGACTGTGTGTGTGAGAGAGGGTGAGACCAAACCTCTGTGTGTGGGTATGTGAGAGAGTGAGACTGTGTGTGTGAGAGAGAGTGAGACCAAGCCTCAGTGTGTGGGTATGTGAGAGAGTGAGACTGTGTGTGTGAGAGAGAGTGAGACCAAGCCTCTGTGTGTGGGTATGTGAGAGAGTGAGACTGTGTGTGTGAGAGAGAGAATGAGAACAAGCCTCTGTGTGTGGGTATGTGAGAGAGTGAGACTGTGTGTGTGAGAGTGAGTGAGACCAAGCCTCTGTGTGGGTGTGTGTGAGAGAGTGAGACTGTGTGTGTGAGAGAGAGTGAGACCAAGCCTCTGTGTGTGGGTATGTGAGAGAGTGAGACTGTGTGTGTGAGAGAGAGAGACCAAGCCTCTGTGTGGGTATTTGAGAGAGTGAGACTGTGTGTGTGAGAGAGAGTGAGACCAAGCCTCTGTGTGGGTATGTGAGAGAGTGAGACTGTGTGTGTGAGAGAGAGTGAGACCAAGCCTCTGTGTGTGTGTGTGTGAGAGTGAGACTGTGTGTGAGAGAGAGAGTGAGACCAAGCCTCTGTGTGTGGGTATGTGAGAGAGTGAGACTGTGTGTGTGAGAGAGAGTGAGACCAAGCCTCTGTGTGTGGGTATGTGAGAGAGTGAGACTGTGTGTGAGAGAGAGAGTGAGACCAAGCCTCTGTGTGGGTGTGTGAGAGAGTGAGACTGTGTGTGTGAGAGAGAGTGAGACCAAGCCTCTGTGTGTGGGTATGTGAGAGAGTGAGACTGTGTGTGTGTGAGAGAGTGCGACCAAGCCTCTGTGTGTGGGTATGTGAGAGAGTGAGACTGTGTGTGAGAGAGAGAGTGAGACCAAGCCTCTGTGTGGGTGTGTGAGAGAGTGAGACTGTGTGTGTGAGAGAGAGTGAGACCAAGCCTCTGTGTGTGGGTATGTGAGAGAGTGAGACTGTGTGTGTGAGAGAGAGTGAGACCAAGCCTCTGTGTGTGTGTGAGAGAAAGTGAGACTGTGTGTGTGAGAGAGAGTGAGACCAAGCCTCTGTGTGTGTGTGAGAGAGAGTGAGACTGTGTGTGTGAGAGAGAGTGAGACCAAGCCTCTGTGTCGGTATGTGAGAGAGTGAGACTGTGTGTGAGAGAGAGAGTGAGACCAAGCCTCTGTGTGGGTTTGTGAGAGAGTGAGACTGTGTGTGTGAGAGAGAGTGAGACCAAGCCTCTGTGTGTGTGTGAGAGAGAGTGAGACTGTGTGTGTGAGAGAGAGTGAGACCAAGCCTCTGTGTCGGTATGTGAGAGAGTGAGACTGTGTGTGAGAGAGAGAGTGAGACCAAGCCTCTGTGTGGGTTTGTGAGAGAGTGAGACTGTGTGTGTGAGAGAGAGTGAGACCAAGCCTCTGTGTGTGGGTATGTGAGAGAGTGAGACTGTGTGTGTGAGATAGAGTGAGACCAAGCCTCTGTGTGTGGGTATGTGAGAGAGTGAGACTGTGTGTGTGAGAGAGAGTGAGACCAAGCCTCTGTGTGGGTGTGTGAGAGAGTGAGACTGTGTTAGTGAGAGAGAGTGAGACCAAGCCTCTGTGTGTGGGTATGTGAGACTGTGTGTGTGTGTGAGAGTGAGACCAAGCCTCTGTGTGTGGGTATGTGAGAGAGTGAGACTGTGTGTGTGAGAGAGAGTGAGACCAAGCCTCTGTGTGTGGGTATGTGAGAGAGTGAGACTGTGTGTGTGAGAGAGAGTGAGACCAAGCCTCTGTGTGTGGGTATGTGAGAGAGTGAGACTGTGTGTGTGAGAGAGAGTGAGACCAAGCCTCAGTGTGTGGGTATGTGAGAGAGTGAGACTGTGTGTGAGAGAGAGAGTGAGACCAAGCCTCTGTGTGTGGGTATGTGAGAGAGTGAGACTGTGTGTGTGAGAGAGAGTGAGACCAAGCCTATGTGTGTGGGTATGTGAGAGAGTGAGACTGTGTGTGAGAGAGAGAGTGAGACCAAGCCTCTGTGTGGGTGTGTGAGAGAGTGAAACTGTGTGTGTGAGAGAGAGTGAGACCAAGCCTCTGTGTGTGGGTATGTGAGAGAGTGAGACTGTGTGTGTGTGTGAGAGTGAGACCAAGCCTCTGTGTGTGGGTATGTGAGAGAGTGAGACTGTGTGTGAGAGAGAGAGTGAGACCAAGCCTCTGTGTGGGTATGTGAGAGAGTGAGACTGTGTGTGTGAGAGAGACTGAGACCAAGCCTCTGTGTGTGGGTATGTGAGAGAGTGAGACTGTGTGTGTGAGAGAGAGTGAAACCAAGCCTCTGTGTGTGTGTGAGAGAGAGTGAGACTGTGTGTGTGAGAGAGAGTGAGACCAAGCCTCTGTGTGTGTGTGAGAGAGTGTGAGACTGTGTGTGTGAGAGAGAGTGAGACCAAGCCTCTGTGTCGGTATGTGAGAGAGTGAGACTGTGTGTGAGAGAGAGAGTGAGACCAAGCCTCTGTGTGGGTTTGTGAGAGAGTGAGACTGTGTGTGTGAGAGAGAGTGAGACCAAGCCTCTGTGTGTGGGTATGTGAGAGAGTGAGACTGTGTGTGTGAGATAGAGTGAGACCAAGCCTCTGTGTGTGGGTATGTGAGAGAGTGAGACTGTGTGTGTGAGAGAGAGTGAGACCAAGCCTCTGTGTGGGTGTGTGAGAGAGTGAGACTGTGTGTGTGAGAGAGAGTGAGACCAAGCCTCTGTGTGTGGGTATGTGAGACAGTGAGACTGTGTGTGTGTGTGAGAGTGAGACCAAGCCTCTGTGTGTGGGTATGTGAGAGAGTGAGACTGTGTGTGTGAGAGAGAGTGAGACCAAGCCTCTGTGTGTGGGTATGTGAGAGAGTGAGACTGTGTGTGTGAGAGAGAGTGAGACCAAGCCTCTGTGTGTGGGTATGTGAGAGAGTGAGACTGTGTGTGTGAGAGAGAGTGAGACCAAGCCTCTGTGTGTGGGTATGTGAGAGAGTGAGACTGTGTGTGTGAGAGAGGGTGAGACCAAGCCTCTGTGTGTGGGTATGTGAGAGAGTGAGACTGTGTGTGTGAGAGAGAGAATGAGAACAAGCCTCTGTGTGTGGGTATGTGAGAGAGTGAGACTGTGTGTGTGAGAGAGAGTGAGACCAAGCCTCTGTGTGTGGGTATGTGAGAGAGTGAGACTGTGTGTGTGAGAGAGAGAGACCAAGCCTCTGTGTGGGTATTTGAGAGAGTGAGACTGTTTGTGTGAGAGAGAGTGAGACCAAGCCTCTGTGTGGGTATGTGAGAGAGTGAGACTGTGTGTGTGCGAGAGAGTGAGACCAAGCCTCCGTGTGTGGGTGTGTGAGAGTGAGACTGTGTGTGAGAGCGAGAGTGAGACCAAGCCTCTGTGTGGGTGTGTGAGAGAGTGAGACTGTGTGTGTGAGAGAGAGTGAGACCAAGCCTCTGTGTGGGTATGTGAGAGAGTGAGACTGTGTGTGTGTGAGAGTGAGACCAAGCCTCTGTGTGTGGGTGTGTGAGAGTGTGACTGTGTGTGTGAGAGAGAGTGAGACCAAGCATCTGTGTGGGTATGTGAGAGAGTGAGACTGTGTGTGTGAGAGAGAGTGAGACTAAGCCTCTGTGTGGGTATGTGAGAGAGTGAGACTGTGTGTACGAGAGAGAGTGAGACCAAGCCTCTGTGTGTGGGTATGTGAGAGAGTGAGACTGTGTGTGTGAGAGAGAGTGAGACCAAGCCTCAGTGTGTGGGTATGTGAGAGAGTGAGACTGTGTGTGTGAGAGAGAGTGAGACCAAGCCTCTGTGTCGGTGTGTGAGAGAGTGAGACTGTGTGTGTGAGAGAGAGTGAGACCAAGCCTCTGTGTGTGGGTATGTGAGACAGTGAGACTGTGTGTGTGTGTGAGAGTGAGACCAAGCCTCTGTGTGTGGGTATGTGAGAGAGTGAGACTGTGTGTGTGAGAGAGAGTGAGACCAAGCCTCTGTGTGTGGGTATGTGAGAGAGTGAGACTGTGTGTGTGAGAGAGAGTGAGACCAAGCCTCAGTGTGTGGGTATGTGAGAGAGTGAGACTGTGTGTGTGAGAGAGAGTGAGACCAAGCCTCTGTGTGTGGGTATGTGAGAGAGTGAGACTGTGTGTGTGAGAGAGGGTGAGACCAAGCCTCTGTGTGTGGGTATGTGAGAGAGTGAGACTGTGTGTGTGAGAGAGAGAATGAGAACAAGCCTCTGTGTGTGGTTATGTGACAGAGTGAGACTGTGTGTGTGAGAGCGAGTGAGACCAAGCCTCTGTGTGGGTGTGTGTGAGAGAGTGAGACTGTGTGTGTGAGAGAGAGTGAGACCAAGCCTCTGTGTGTGGGTATGTGAGAGAGTGAGACTGTGTGTGTGAGAGAGAGAGACCAAGCCTCTGTGTGGGTATTTGAGAGAGTGAGACTGTGTGTGTGAGAGAGAGTGAGACCAAGCCTCTGTGTGGGTATGTGAGAGAGTGAGACTGTGTGTGTGAGAGAGAGTGAGACCAAGCCTCTGGGTGTGGGTGTGTGAGAGTGAGACTGTGTGTGAGAGAGAGAGTGAGACCAAGCCTCTGGGTGTGGGTGTGTGAGAGTGAGACTGTGTGTGTGAGAGAGAGTGAGACCAAGCCTCTGTGTGGGTATGTGAGAGAGTGAGACTGTGTGTGTGAGAGAGAGTGAGACCAAGCCTCTGGGTGTGGGTGTGTGAGAGTGAGACTGTGTGTGTGAGAGAGAGTGAGACCAAGCCTCTGTGTGGGTATGTGAGAGAGTGAGACTGTGTGTGTGGGAGAGTGAGACCAAGCCTCTGTGTGTGGGTGTGTGAGAGTGAGACTGTGTGTGTGAGAGAGAGTGAGACCAAGCCTCTGTGTGGGTATGTGAGAGAGTGAGACTGTGTGTGTGAGAGAGAGTGAGACCAAGCCTCTGTGTGTGGGTATGTGACAGAGTGAGACTGTGTGTGTGAGAGAGAGAGACCAAGCCTCTGTGTGTGGGTGTGTGAGAGAGTGAGGCTGTGTGTGTGAGAGAGAGTGAGACCAAGCCTCTGTGTGTGGGTATGTGAGAGAGTGAGACTGTGTGTGTGAGAGAGAGTGAGACCAAGCCTCTGTGTGTGGGTATGTGAGAGTGTGAGTCTGTGTGTTTGAGAGAGAGTGAGACCAAGCCTCTGTGTGGGTATGTGCGAGATTGAGACTGTGTGTGTGAGAGAGAGTGAGACCAAGCCTCTGTGTGTGGGTGTGTGAGAGAGTGAGACTGTGTGTGTGAGAGAGAGTGAGACCAAGCCTCTGTGTGTGGGTATGTGAGAGAGTGAGACTGTGTGTGTGAGAGAGAGTGAGACCAAGCCTCTGTGTGTGGGTATGTGAGAGAGTGAGACTGTGTGTGTGAGAGAGAGTGAGACCAAGCCTCTGTGTGGGTGTGTGAGAGAGTGAGACTGTGTGTGTGAGAGAGAGTGAGACCAAGCCTCTGTGTGTGGGTATGTGAGAGAGTGAGACTGTGTGTGTGTGTGAGAGTGAGACCAAGCCTCTGTGTGTGGGTATGTGAGAGAGTGAGACTGTGTGTGAGAGAGAGAGTGAGACCAAGCCTTTGTGTGGGTATGTGAGAGAGTGAGACTGTGTGTGTGAGAGAGAGTGAGACCAAGCCTCTGTGTGTGGGTATGTGAGAGAGTGAGACTGTGTGTGTGAGAGAGAGTGAGACCAAGCCTCTGTGTGTGTGTGTGAGAGAGTGAGACTGTGTGTGTGAGAGAGAGTGAGACCAAGCCTCTGTGTGTGTGTGAGAGAGAGTGAGACTGTGTGTGTGAGAGAGAGTGAGACCAAGCCTCTGTGTGGGTATGTGAGAGAGTGAGACTGTGTGTGTGAGAGAGAGTGAGACCAAGCCTCTGTGTGGGTTTGTGAGAGAGTGAGACTGTGTGTGTGAGAGAGAGTGAGACCAAGCCTCTGTGTGTTGGTATGTGAGAGAGTGAGACTGTGTGTGTGAGATAGAGTGAGACCAAGCCTCTGTGTGTGGGTATGTGAGAGAGTGAGACTGTGTGTGTGAGAGAGAGTGAGACCAAGCCTCTGTGTGGGTGTGTGAGAGAGTGAGACTGTGTGTGTGAGAGAGAGTGAGACCAAGCCTCTGTGTGTGGGTATGTGAGACAGTGAGACTGTGTGTGTGTGTGAGAGTGAGACCAAGCCTCTGTGTGTGGGTATGTGAGAGAGTGAGACTGTGTGTGTGAGAGAGAGTGAGACCAAGCCTCTGTGTGTGGGTATGTGAGAGAGTGAGACTGTGTGTGTGAGAGAGAGTGAGACCAAGCCTCTGTGTGTGGGTATGTGAGAGAGTGAGACTGTGTGTGTGAGAGAGAGTGAGACCAAGCCTCTGTGTGTGGGTATGTGAGAGTGTGAGACTGTGTGTGTGAGAGAGGGTGAGACCAAGCCTCTGTGTGTGGGTATGTGAGAGAGTGAGACTGTGTGTGTGAGAGAGAGAATGAGAACAAGCCTCTGTGTGTGGGTATGTGAGAGAGTGAGACTGTGTGTGTGAGAGAGAGTGAGACCAAGCCTCTGTGTGGGTGTGTGTGAGAGAGTGAGACTGTGTGTGTGAGAGAGAGTGAGACCAAGCCTCTGTGTGTGGGTATGTGAGAGAGTGAGACTGTGTGTGTGAGAGAGAGAGACCAAGCCTCTGTGTGGGTATTTGAGAGAGTGAGACTGTGTGTGTGAGAGAGAGTGAGACCAAGCCTCTGTGTGGGTATGTGAGAGAGTGAGACTGTGTGTGTGCGAGAGAGTGAGACCAAGCCTCCGTGTGTGGGTGTGTGAGAGTGAGACTGTGTGTGAGAGCGAGAGTGAGACCAAGCCTCTGTGTGGGTGTGTGAGAGAGTGAAACTGTGTGTGTGAGATAGAGTGAGACCAAGCCTCTGTGTGGGTATGTGAGAGAGTGAGACTGTGTGTGTGTGAGAGTGAGACCAAGCCTCTGTGTGTGGGTGTGTGAGAGTGAGACTGTGTGTGTGAGAGAGAGTGAGACCAAGCATCTGTGTGGGTATGTGAGGGAGTGAGACTGTGTGTTTGAGAGAGAGTGAGACTAAGCCTCTGTGTGGGTATGTGAGAGAGTGAGACTGTGTGTGTGAGAGAGAGTGAGACCAAGCCTCTGTGTGTGGGTGTGTGAGAGAGTGAGACTGTGTGTGTGAGAGAGAGTGAGACCAAGCCTCTGTGTGTGGGTATGTGAGAGAGTGAGACTGTGTGTGTGAGAGAGAGTGAGACCAAGCCTCTGTGTGTGGGTATGTGAGAGAGTGGGACTGTGTGTGTGAGAGAGAGTGAGACCAAGCCTCTGTGTGGGTGTGTGTGAGAGAGTGAGACTGTGTGTGTGAGAGAGAGTGAGACCAAGCCTCTGTGTGTGTGAGAGAGAGAGTGAGACTGTGTGTGTGAGAGAGAGTGAGACCAAGCCTCTGTGTGGGTATGTGAGAGAGTGAGACTGTGTGTGTGAGAGAGAGTGAGACCAAGCCTCTGTGTGGGTGTGTGAGAGAGTGAGACTGTGTGTGTGAGAGAGAGTGAGACCAAGCCTCTGTGTGTGGGTATGTGAGAGAGTGAGACTGTGTGTGTGAGATAGAGTGAGACCAAGCCTCTGTGTGTGGGTATGTGAGAGAGTGAGACTGTGTGTGTGAGAGAGAGTGAGACCAAGCCTCTGTGTCGGTGTGTGAGAGAGTGAGACTGTGTGTGTGAGAGAGAGTGAGACCAAGCCTCTGTGTGTGGGTATGTGAGACAGTGAGACTGTGTGTGTGTGTGAGAGTGAGACCAAGCCTCTGTGTGTGGGTATGTGAGAGAGTGAGACTGTGTGTGTGAGAGAGAGTGATACCAAGCCTCTGTGTGTGGGTATGTGAGAGAGTGAGACTGTGTGTGTGAGAGAGAGAATGAGAACAAGCCTCTGTGTGTGGTTATGTGAGAGAGTGAGACTGTGTGTGTGAGAGTGAGTGAGACCAAGCCTCTGTGTGGGTGTGTGTGAGAGAGTGAGACTGTGTGTGTGAGAGAGAGTGAGACCAAGCCTCTGTGTGTGGGTATGTGAGAGAGTGAGACTGTGTGTGTGAGAGAGAGAGACCAAGCCTCTGTGTGGGTATTTGAGAGAGTGAGACTGTGTGTGTGAGAGAGAGTGATAACCAAGCCTCTGTGTGGGTATGTGAGAGATTGAGACTGTGTGTGTGAGAGAGAGTGAGACCAAGCCTCTGTGTGTTTGTGTGAGAGAGTGAGACTGTGTGTGTGAGAGAGAGTGAGACCAAGCCTCTGTGTGGGTGTGTGTGAGAGAGTGAGACTGTGTGTGTGAGAGAGAGTGGACCAAGCCTCTGTGTGTGGGTATGTGAGAGAGTGAGACTGTGTGTGTGAGAGAGAGTGAGACCAAGCCTCTGTGTAGGTGTGTGAGAGAGTGAGACTGTGTGTGTGAGAGAGAGTGAGACCAAGCCTCTGTGTGTGGGTATGTGAGACAGTGAGACTGTGTGTGTGTGTGAGAGTGAGACCAAGCCTCTGTGTGGGGGTATGTGAGAGAGTGAGACTGTGTGTGTGAGAGAGAGTGAGACCAAGCCTCTGTGGGTGGGTATGTGAGAGAGTGAGACTGTGTGTGTGAGAGAGAGTGAGACCAAGCCTCTGTGTGTGGGTATGTGAGAGAGTGAGACTGTGTGTCTGAGAGAGAGTGAGACCAACCCTCTGTGTGCGGGTATGTGAGAGAGTGAGACTGTGTGTGTGAGAGAGTGAGACCAAGCCTCTGTGTGTGGGTATGTGAGAGAGTGAGACTGTGTGTGTGAGAGAGAGAGACCAAGCCTCTGTGTGGGTATTTGAGAGAGTGAGACTGTGTGTGTGAGAGAGAGTGAGATCAAGCCTCTGTGTGGGTATGTGAGAGAGTGAGACTGTGTGTGTGCGAGAGAGTGAGACCAAGCCTCCGTGTGTGGTTGTGTGAGAGTGAGACTGTGTGTGAGAGCGAGAGTGAGACCTAGCCTCTGTGTGGGTGTGTGAGAGAGTGAGACTGTGTGTGTGAGAGAGAGTGAGACCAAGCCTCTGTGTGGGTATGTGAGAGAGTGAGACTGTGTGTGTGTGAGAGTGAGACCAAGCCTCTGTGTGTGGGTGTGTGAGAGTGAGACTGTGTGTGTGAGAGAGAGTGAGACCAAGCATCTGTGTGGGTATGTGAGAGAGTGAGACTGTGTGTGTGAGAGAGAGTGAGACTAAGCCTCTGTGTGGGTATGTGAGAGAGTGAGACTGTGTGTACGAGAGAGAGTGAGACCAAGCCTCTGTGTGTGGGTGTGTGAGAGAGTGAGACTGTGTGTGTGAGAGAGAGTGAGACCAAGCCTCTGTGTGTGGGTATGTGAGAGAGTGAGACTGTGTGTGTGAGAGAGAGTGAGACCAAGCCTCTGTGTGTGGGTATGTGAGAGAGTGGGACTGTGTGTGTGAGAGAGAGTGAGACCAAGCCTCTGTGTGTGTGTGTGAGAGAGTGAGACTGTGTGTGTGAGAGAGAGTGAGACCAAGCCTCTGTGTGTGTGAGAGAGAGAGTGAGACTGTGTGTGTGAGAGAGAGTGAGACCAAGCCTCTGTGTGGGTATGTGAGAGAGTGAGACTGTGTGTGTGAGAGAGAGTGAGACCAAGCCTCTGTGTCGGTGTGTGAGAGAGTGAGATTGTGTGTGTGAGAGAGAGTGAGACCAAGCCTCTGTGTGTGGGTATGTGAGACAGTGAGACTGTGTGTGTGTGTGAGAGTGAGACCAAGCCTCTGTGTGTGGGTATGTGAGAGAGTGAGACTGTGTGTGTGAGAGAGAGTGAGACCAAGCCTCTGTGTGGGTATGTGAGAGAGTGAGACTGTGTGTGTGAGAGAGAGTGAGACCAAGCCTCTGTGTGTGGGTATGTGAGAGAGTGAGACTGTGTGTGTGAGAGAGAGTGAGACCAAGCCTCTGTGTGGGTGTGTGAGAGAGTGAGACTGTGTGTGTGAGAGAGAGTGAGACCAAGCCTCTGTGTGTGGGTATGTGAGACAGTGAGACTGTGTGTGTGTGTGAGAGTGAGACCAAGCCTCTGTGTGTGGGTATGTGAGAGAGTGAGACTGTGTGTGTGAGAGAGAGTGAGACCAAGCCTCTGTGTGTGGGTATGTGAGAGAGTGAGACTGTGTGTGTGAGAGAGAGTGAGACCAAGCCTCTGTGTGTGGGTATGTGAGAGAGTGAGACTGTGTGTGTGAGAGAGAGTGAGACCAAGCCTCTGTGTGTGGGTATGTGAGAGTGTGAGACTGTGTGTGTGAGAGAGGGTGAGACCAAGCCTCTGTGTGTGGGTATGTGAGAGAGTGAGACTGTGTGTGTGAGAGAGAGAATGAGAACAAGCCTCTGTGTGTGGGTATGTGAGAGAGTGAGACTGTGTGTGTGAGAGAGAGTGAGACCAAACCTCTGTGTGTGGGTATGTGAGAGAGTGAGACTGTGTGTGTGAGAGAGAGTGAGACCAAGCCTCTGTGTGTGGGTATGTGAGAGAGTGGGACTGTGTGTGTGAGAGAGAGTGAGACCAAGCCTCTGTGTGTGTGTGTGAGAGAGTGAGACTGTGTGTGTGAGAGAGAGTGAGACCAAGCCTCTGTGTGTGTGAGAGAGAGAGTGAGACTGTGTGTGTGAGAGAGAGTGAGACCAAGCCTCTGTGTGGGTATGTGAGAGAGTGAGACTGTGTGTGTGAGAGAGAGTGAGACCAAGCCTCTGTGTCGGTGTGTGAGAGAGTGAGATTGTGTGTGTGAGAGAGAGTGAGACCAAGCCTCTGTGTGTGGGTATGTGAGACAGTGAGACTGTGTGTGTGTGTGAGAGTGAGACCAAGCCTCTGTGTGTGGGTATGTGAGAGAGTGAGACTGTGTGTGTGAGAGAGAGTGAGACCAAGCCTCTGTGTGGGTATGTGAGAGAGTGAGACTGTGTGTGTGAGAGAGAGTGAGACCAAGCCTCTGTGTGTGGGTATGTGAGAGAGTGAGACTGTGTGTGTGAGAGAGAGTGAGACCAAGCCTCTGTGTGTGTGTGTGAGAGAGTGAGACTGTGTGTGTGAGAGAGAGTGAGACCAAGCCTCTGTGTGTGTGTGAGAGAGAGTGAGACTGTGTGTGTGAGAGAGAGTGAGACCAAGCCTCTGTGTGGGTATGTGAGAGAGTGAGACTGTGTGTGTGAGAGAGAGTGAGACCAAGCCTCTGTGTGGGTTTGTGAGAGAGTGAGACTGTGTGTGTGAGAGAGAGTGAGACCAAGCCTCTGTGTGTTGGTATGTGAGAGAGTGAGACTGTGTGTGTGAGAGAGAGTGAGACCAAGCTCTGTGTGTGTGTGTGAGAGAGTGAGACTGTGTGTGTGAGAGAGAGTGAGACCAAGCCTCTGTGTGTGTGTGAGAGAGAGTGAGACTGTGTGTGTGAGAGAGAGTGAGACCAAGCCTCTGTGTGGGTTTGTGAGAGAGTGAGACTGTGTGTGTGAGAGAGAGTGAGACCAAGCCTCTGTGTGTTGGTATGTGAGAGAGTGAGACTGTGTGTGTGAGAGAGAGTGAGACCAAGCCTCTGTGTGTGGGTATGTGAGAGAGTGAGACTGTGTGTGTGAGAGAGAGTGAGACCAAGCCTCTGTGTGTGGGTATGTGAGACAGTGAGACTGTGTGTGTGTGTGAGAGTGAGACCAAGCCTCTGTGTGTGGGTATGTGAGAGAGTGAGACTGTGTGTGTGAGAGAGAGTGAGACCAAGCCTCTGTGTGTGGGTATGTGAGACAGTGAGACTGTGTGTGTGTGTGAGAGTGAGACCAAGCCTCTGTGTGTGGGTATGTGAGAGAGTGAGACTGTGTGTGTGAGAGAGAGTGAGACCAAGCCTCTGTGTGGGTATGTGAGAGAGTGAGACTGTGTGTGTGAGAGAGAGTGAGACCAAGCCTCTGTGTGTGGGTATGTGAGAGAGTGAGACTGTGTGTGTGAGAGAGAGTGAGACCAAGCCTCTGTGTGTGTGTGTGAGAGAGTGAGACTGTGTGTGTGAGAGAGAGTGAGACCAAGCCTCTGTGTGTGTGTGAGAGAGAGTGAGACTGTGTGTGTGAGAGAGAGTGAGACCAAGCCTCTGTGTGGGTATGTGAGAGAGTGAGACTGTGTGTGTGAGAGAGAGTGAGACCAAGCCTCTGTGTGGGTTTGTGAGAGAGTGAGACTGTGTGTGTGAGAGAGAGTGAGACCAAGCCTCTGTGTGTTGGTATGTGAGAGAGTGAGACTGTGTGTGTGAGATAGAGTGAGACCAAGCCTCTGTGTGTGGGTATGTGAGACAGTGAGACTGTGTGTGTGTGTGAGAGTGAGACCAAGCCTCTGTGTGTGGGTATGTGAGAGAGTGAGACTGTGTGTGTGAGAGAGAGTGAGACCAAGCCTCTGTGTGGGTATGTGAGAGAGTGAGACTGTGTGTGTGAGAGAGAGTGAGACCAAGCCTCTGTGTGTGGGTATGTGAGAGAGTGAGACTGTGTGTGTGAGAGAGAGTGAGACCAAGCCTCTGTGTGTGTGTGTGAGAGAGTGAGACTGTGTGTGTGAGAGAGAGTGAGACCAAGCCTCTGTGTGTGTGTGAGAGAGAGTGAGACTGTGTGTGTGAGAGAGAGTGAGACCAAGCCTCTGTGTGGGTATGTGAGAGAGTGAGACTGTGTGTGTGAGAGAGAGTGAGACCAAGCCTCTGTGTGGGTTTGTGAGAGAGTGAGACTGTGTGTGTGAGAGAGAGTGAGACCAAGCCTCTGTGTGTTGGTATGTGAGAGAGTGAGACTGTGTGTGTGAGATAGAGTGAGACCAAGCCTCTGTGTGTGGGTATGTGAGAGAGTGAGACTGTGTGTGTGAGAGAGAGTGAGACCAAGCCTCTGTGTGGGTGTGTGAGAGAGTGAGACTGTGTGTGTGAGAGAGAGTGAGACCAAGCCTCTGTGTGTGGGTATGTGAGACAGTGAGACTGTGTGTGTGTGTGAGAGTGAGACCAAGCCTCTGTGTGTGGGTATGTGAGAGAGTGAGACTGTGTGTGTGAGAGAGAGTGAGACCAAGCCTCTGTGTGTGGGTATGTGAGAGAGTGAGACTGTGTGTGTGAGAGAGAGTGAGACCAAGCCTCTGTGTCGGTGTGTGAGAGAGTGAGATTGTGTGTGTGAGAGAGAGTGAGACCAAGCCTCTGTGTGTGGGTATGTGAGACAGTGAGACTGTGTGTGTGTGTGAGAGTGAGACCAAGCCTCTGTGTGTGGGTATGTGAGAGAGTGAGACTGTGTGTGTGAGAGAGAGTGAGACCAAGCCTCTGTGTGGGTATGTGAGAGAGTGAGACTGTGTGTGTGAGAGAGAGTGAGACCAAGCCTCTGTGTGTGGGTATGTGAGAGAGTGAGACTGTGTGTGTGAGAGAGAGTGAGACCAAGCCTCTGTGTGTGTGTGTGAGAGAGTGAGACTGTGTGTGTGAGAGAGAGTGAGACCAAGCCTCTGTGTGTGTGTGAGAGAGAGTGAGACTGTGTGTGTGAGAGAGAGTGAGACCAAGCCTCTGTGTGGGTATGTGAGAGAGTGAGACTGTGTGTGTGAGAGAGAGTGAGACCAAGCCTCTGTGTGGGTTTGTGAGAGAGTGAGACTGTGTGTGTGAGAGAGAGTGAGACCAAGCCTCTGTGTGTTGGTATGTGAGAGAGTGAGACTGTGTGTGTGAGATAGAGTGAGACCAAGCCTCTGTGTGTGGGTATGTGAGAGAGTGAGACTGTGTGTGTGAGAGAGAGTGAGACCAAGCCTCTGTGTGGGTGTGTGAGAGAGTGAGACTGTGTGTGTGAGAGAGAGTGAGACCAAGCCTCTGTGTGTGGGTATGTGAGACAGTGAGACTGTGTGTGTGTGTGAGAGTGAGACCAAGCCTCTGTGTGTGGGTATGTGAGAGAGTGAGACTGTGTGTGTGAGAGAGAGTGAGACCAAGCCTCTGTGTGTGGGTATGTGAGAGAGTGAGACTGTGTGTGTGAGAGAGAGTGAGACCAAGCCTCTGTGTGTGGGTATGTGAGAGAGTGAGACTGTGTGTGTGAGAGAGAGTGAGACCAAGCCTCTGTGTGTGGGTATGTGAGAGTGTGAGACTGTGTGTGTGAGAGAGGGTGAGACCAAGCCTCTGTGTGTGGGTATGTGAGAGAGTGAGACTGTGTGTGTGAGAGAGAGAATGAGAACAAGCCTCTGTGTGTGGGTATGTGAGAGAGTGAGACTGTGTGTGTGAGAGAGAGTGAGACCAAGCCTCTGTGTGTGGGTATGTGAGAGAGTGAGACTGTGTGTGTGAGAGAGAGTGAGACCAAGCCTCTGTGTGTGGGTATGTGAGAGAGTGGGACTGTGTGTGTGAGAGAGAGTGAGACCAAGCCTCTGTGTGTGTGTGTGAGAGAGTGAGACTGTGTGTGTGAGAGAGAGTGAGACCAAGCCTCTGTGTGTGTGAGAGAGAGAGTGAGACTGTGTGTGTGAGAGAGAGTGAGACCAAGCCTCTGTGTGGGTATGTGAGAGAGTGAGACTGTGTGTGTGAGAGAGAGTGAGACCAAGCCTCTGTGTCGGTGTGTGAGAGAGTGAGATTGTGTGTGTGAGAGAGAGTGAGACCAAGCCTCTGTGTGTGGGTATGTGAGACAGTGAGACTGTGTGTGTGTGTGAGAGTGAGACCAAGCCTCTGTGTGTGGGTATGTGAGAGAGTGAGACTGTGTGTGTGAGAGAGAGTGAGACCAAGCCTCTGTGTGGGTATGTGAGAGAGTGAGACTGTGTGTGTGAGAGAGAGTGAGACCAAGCCTCTGTGTGTGGGTATGTGAGAGAGTGAGACTGTGTGTGTGAGAGAGATAGAGACCAAGCCTCTGTGTGGGTGTGTGAGAGAGTGAGACTGTGTGTGTGAGAGAGAGTGAGACCAAGCCTCTGTGTGTGGGTATGTGAGACAGTGAGACTGTGTGTGTGTGTGAGAGTGAGACCAAGCCTCTGTGTGTGGGTATGTGAGAGAGTGAGACTGTGTGTGTGAGAGAGAGTGAGACCAAGCCTCTGTGTGTGGGTATGTGAGAGAGTGAGACTGTGTGTGTGAGAGAGAGTGAGACCAAGCCTCTGTGTGTGGGTATGTGAGAGAGTGAGACTGTGTGTGTGAGAGAGAGTGAGACCAAGCCTCTGTGTGTGGGTATGTGAGAGTGTGAGACTGTGTGTGTGAGAGAGGGTGAGACCAAGCCTCTGTGTGTGGGTATGTGAGAGAGTGAGACTGTGTGTGTGAGAGAGAGAATGAGAACAAGCCTCTGTGTGTGGGTATGTGAGAGAGTGAGACTGTGTGTGTGAGAGAGAGTGAGACCAAGCCTCTGTGTGTGGGTATGTGAGAGAGTGAGACTGTGTGTGTGAGAGAGAGTGAGACCAAGCCTCTGTGTGTGGGTATGTGAGAGAGTGGGACTGTGTGTGTGAGAGAGAGTGAGACCAAGCCTCTGTGTGTGTGTGTGAGAGAGTGAGACTGTGTGTGTGAGAGAGAGTGAGACCAAGCCTCTGTGTGTGTGAGAGAGAGAGTGAGACTGTGTGTGTGAGAGAGAGTGAGACCAAGCCTCTGTGTGGGTATGTGAGAGAGTGAGACTGTGTGTGTGAGAGAGAGTGAGACCAAGCCTCTGTGTCGGTGTGTGAGAGAGTGAGATTGTGTGTGTGAGAGAGAGTGAGACCAAGCCTCTGTGTGTGGGTATGTGAGACAGTGAGACTGTGTGTGTGTGAGAGAGTGAGACCAAGCCTCTGTGTGTGGGTATGTGAGAGAGTGAGACTGTGTGTGTGAGAGAGAGTGAGACCAAGCCTCTGTGTGGGTATGTGAGAGAGTGAGACTGTGTGTGTGAGAGAGAGTGAGACCAAGCCTCTGTGTGTGGGTATGTGAGAGAGTGAGACTGTGTGTGTGAGAGAGAGTGAGACCAAGCCTCTGTGTGTGTGTGTGAGAGAGTGAGACTGTGTGTGTGAGAGAGAGTGAGACCATGCCTCTGTGTGTGTGTGAGAGAGAGTGAGACTGTGTGTGTGAGAGAGAGTGAGACCAAGCCTCTGTGTGGGTGTGTGAGAGAGTGAGACTGTGTGTGTGAGAGAGAGTGAGACCAAGCCTCTGTGTGTGGGTATGTGAGACAGTGAGACTGTGTGTGTGTGTGAGAGTGAGACCAAGCCTCTGTGTGTGGGTATGTGAGAGAGTGAGACTGTGTGTGTGTGAGAGAGTGAGACCAAGCCTCTGTGTGTGGGTATGTGAGAGAGTGAGACTGTGTGTGTGAGAGAGAGTGAGACCAAGCCTCTGTGTGTGGGTATGTGAGAGAGTGAGACTGTGTGTGTGAGAGAGAGTGAGACCAAGCCTCTGTGTGTGGGTATGTGAGAGTGTGAGACTGTGTGTGTGAGAGAGGGTGAGACCAAGCCTCTGTGTGTGGGTATGTGAGAGAGTGAGACTGTGTGTGTGAGAGAGAGAATGAGAACAAGCCTCTGTGTGTGGGTATGTGAGAGAGTGAGACTGTGTGTGTGAGAGAGAGTGAGACCAAGCCTCTGTGTGGGTGTGTGAGAGAGTGAGACTGTGTGTGTGAGAGAGAGTGAGACCAAGCCTCTGTGTGTGGGTATGTGAGACAGTGAGACTGTGTGTGTGTGTGAGAGTGAGACCAAGCCTCTGTGTGTGGGTATGTGAGAGAGTGAGACTGTGTGTGTGAGAGAGAGTGAGACCAAGCCTCTGTGTGTGGGTATGTGAGAGAGTGAGACTGTGTGTGTGAGAGAGAGTGAGACCAAGCCTCTGTGTGTGGGTATGTGAGAGAGTGAGACTGTGTGTGTGAGAGAGAGTGAGACCAAGCCTCTGTGTGTGGGTATGTGAGAGTGTGAGACTGTGTGTGTGAGAGAGGGTGAGACCAAGCCTCTGTGTGTGGGTATGTGAGAGAGTGAGACTGTGTGTGTGAGAGAGAGAATGAGAACAAGCCTCTGTGTGTGGGTATGTGAGAGAGTGAGACTGTGTGTGTGAGAGAGAGTGAAACCAAGCCTCTGTGTGGGTGTGTGTGAGAGAGTGAGACTGTGTGTGTGAGAGAGAGTGAGACCAAGCCTCTGTGTGTGGGTATGTGAGAGAGTGAGACTGTGTGTGTGAGAGAGAGAGACCAAGCCTCTGTGTGGGTATTTGAGAGAGTGAGACTGTGTGTGTGAGAGAGAGTGAGACCAAGCCTCTGTGTGGGTATGTGAGAGAGTGAGACTGTGTGTGTGCGAGAGAGTGAGACCAAGCCTCCGTGTGTGGGTGTGTGAGAGTGAGACTGTGTGTGAGAGCGATAGTGAGACCAAGCCTATGTGTGGGTGTGTGAGAGAGTGAAACTGTGTGTGTGAGATAGAGTGAGACCAAGCCTCTGTGTGGGTATGTGAGAGAGTGAGACTGTGTGTGTGTGAGAGTGAGACCAAGCCTCTGTGTGTGGGTGTGTGAGAGTGAGACTGTGTGTGTGAGAGAGAGTGAGACCAAGCATCTGTGTGGGTATGTGAGAGAGTGAGACTGTGTGTTTGAGAGAGAGTGAGACTAAGCCTCTGTGTGGGTATGTGAGAGAGTGAGACTGTGTGTACGAGAGAGAGTGAGACAAAGCCTCTGTGTGTGGGTGTGTGAGAGAGTGAGACTGTGTGTGTGAGAGAGAGTGAGACCAAGCCTCTGTGTGTGGGTATGTGAGAGAGTGAGACTGTGTGTGTGAGAGAGAGTGAGACCAAGCCTCTGTGTGTGGGTATGTGAGAGAGTGGGACTGTGTGTGTGAGAGAGAGTGAGACCAAGCCTCTGTGTGTGTGTGTGAGAGAGTGAGACTGTGTGTGTGAGAGAGAGTGTGACAAAGCCTCTGTGTGTGTGAGAGAGAGAGTGAGACTGTGTGTGTGAGAGAGAGTGAGACCAAGACTCTGTGTGGGTATGTGAGAGAGTGAGACTGTGTGTGTGAGAGAGAGTGAGACCAAGCCTCTGTGTGGGTGTGTGAGAGAGTGAGACTGTGTGTGTGAGAGAGAGTGAGACCAAGCCTCTGTGTGTGGGTATGTGAGAGAGTGAGACTGTGTGTGTGAGATAGAGTGAGACCAAGCCTCTGTGTGTGGGTATGTGAGAGAGTGAGACTGTGTGTGTGAGAGAGAGTGAGACCAAGCCTCTGTGTCGGTGTGTGAGAGAGTGAGACTGCGTGTGTGAGAGAGAGTGAGACCAAGCCTCTGTGTGTGGGTATGTGAGACAGTGAGACTGTGTGTGTGTGTGAGAGTGATACCAAGCCTCTGTGTGTGGGTATGTGAGAGAGTGAGACTGTGTGTGTGAGAGACAGTGATACCAAGCCTCTGTGTGTGGGTATGTGAGAGAGTGAGAATGTGTGTGTGAGAGAGAGAATGAGAACAAGCCTCTGTGTGTGGGTATGTGAGAGAGTGAGACTGTGTGTGAGAGAGTGAGTGAGACCAAGCCTCTGTGTGGGTGTGTGTGAGAGAGTGAGACTGCGTGTGTGAGAGAGAGTGAGACCAAGCCTCTGTGTGTGGGTATGTGAGACAGTGAGACTGTGTGTGTGTGTGAGAGTGATACCAAGCCTCTGTGTGTGGGTATGTGAGAGAGTGAGACTGTGTGTGTGAGAGACAGTGATACCAAGCCTCTGTGTGTGGGTATGTGAGAGAGTGAGACTGTGTGTGTGAGAGAGAGAATGAGAACAAGCCTCTGTGTGTGGGTATGTGAGAGAGTGAGACTGTGTGTGTGAGAGTGAGTGAGACCAAGCCTCTGTGTGGGTGTGTGTGAGAGAGTGAGACTGTGTGTGTGAGAGAGAGTGAGACCAAGCCTCTGTGTGTGGGTATGTGAGAGAGTGAGACTGTGTGTGTGAGAGAGAGAGACCAAGCCTCTGTGTGGGTATGTGAGACAGTGAGACTGTGTGTGTGTGTGAGAGTGATACCAAGCCTCTGTGTGTGGGTATGTGAGAGAGTGAGACTGTGTGTGTGAGAGACAGTGATACCAAGCCTCTGTGTGTGGGTATGTGAGAGAGTGAGACTGTGTGTGTGAGAGAGAGAATGAGAACAAGCCTCTGTGTGTGGGTATGTGAGAGAGTGAGACTGTGTGTGTGAGAGTGAGTGAGACCAAGCCTCTGTGTGGGTGTGTGTGAGAGAGTGAGACTGTGTGTGTGAGAGAGAGTGAGACCAAGCCTCTGTGTGTGGGTGTGTGAGAGTGAGACTGTGTGTGTGAGAGAGAGTGAGACCAAGCATCTGTGTGGGTATGTGAGAGAGTGAGACTGTGTGTGTGAGAGAGAGTGAGACTAAGCCTCTGTGTGGGTATGTGAGAGAGTGAGACTGTGTGTACGAGAGAGAGTGAGACCAAGCCTCTGTGTGTGGGTGTGTGAGAGAGTGAGACTGTGTGTGTGAGAGAGAGTGAGACCAAGCCTCTGTGTGTGGGTATGTGAGAGAGTGAGACTGTGTGTGTGAGAGAGAGTGAGACCAAGCCTCTGTGTGTGGGTATGTGAGAGAGTGGGACTGTGTGTGTGAGAGAGAGTGAGACCAAGCCTCTGTGTGTGTGTGTGAGAGAGTGAGACTGTGTGTGTGAGAGAGAGTGAGACCAAGCCTCTGTGTGTGTGAGAGAGAGAGTGAGACTGTGTGTGTGAGAGAGAGTGAGACCAAGCCTCTGTGTGGGTATGTGAGAGAGTGAGACTGTGTGTGTGAGAGAGAGTGAGACCAAGCCTCTGTGTCGGTGTGTGAGAGAGTGAGATTGTGTGTGTGAGAGAGAGTGAGACCAAGCCTCTGTGTGTGGGTATGTGAGACAGTGAGACTGTGTGTGTGTGTGAGAGTGAGACCAAGCCTCTGTGTGTGGGTATGTGAGAGAGTGAGACTGTGTGTGTGAGAGAGAGTGAGACCAAGCCTCTGTGTGGGTATGTGAGAGAGTGAGACTGTGTGTGTGAGAGAGAGTGAGACCAAGCCTCTGTGTGTGGGTATGTGAGAGAGTGAGACTGTGTGTGTGAGAGAGAGTGAGACCAAGCCTCTGTGTGTGTGTGTGAGAGAGTGAGACTGTGTGTGTGAGAGAGAGTGAGACCAAGCCTCTGTGTGTGTGTGAGAGAGAGTGAGACTGTGTGTGTGAGAGAGAGTGAGACCAAGCATCTGTGTGGGTATGTGAGAGAGTGAGACTGTGTGTGTGAGAGAGAGTGAGACCAAGCCTCTGTGTGGGTTTGTGAGAGAGTGAGACTGTGTGTGTGAGAGTTAGTGAGACCAAGCCTCTGTGTGTTGGTATGTGAGAGAGTGAGACTGTGTGTGTGAGATAGAGTGAGACCAAGCCTCTGTGTGTGGGTATGTGAGAGAGTGAGACTGTGTGTGTGAGAGAGAGTGAGACCAAGCCTCTGTGTGGGTGTGTGAGAGAGTGAGACTGTGTGTGTGAGAGAGAGTGAGACCAAGCCTCTGTGTGTGGGTATGTGAGACAGTGAGACTGTGTGTGTGTGTGAGAGTGAGACCAAGCCTCTGTGTGTGGGTATGTGAGATAGTGAGACTGTGTGTGTGAGAGAGAGTGAGACCAAGCCTCTGTGTGTGGGTATGTGAGAGAGTGAGACTGTGTGTGTGAGAGAGAGTGAGACCAAGCCTCTGTGTGTGGGTATGTGAGAGAGTGAGACTGTGTGTGTGAGAGAGAGTGAGACCAAGCCTCTGTGTGTGGGTATGTGAGAGTGTGAGACTGTGTGTGTGAGAGAGGGTGAGACCAAGCCTCTGTGTGTGGGTATGTGAGAGAGTGAGACTGTGTGTGTGAGAGAGAGAATGAGAACAAGCCTCTGTGTGTGGGTATGTGAGAGAGTGAGACTGTGTGTGTGAGAGAGAGTGAGACCAAGCCTCTGTGTGGGTGTGTGTGAGAGAGTGAGACTGTGTGTGTGAGAGAGAGTGAGACCAAGCCTCTGTGTGTGGGTATGTGAGAGAGTGAGACTGTGTGTGTGAGAGAGAGAGACCAAGCCTCTGTGTGGGTATTTGAGAGAGTGAGACTGTGTGTGTGAGAGAGAGTGAGACCAAGCCTCTGTGTGGGTATGTGAGAGAGTGAGACTGTGTGTGTGCGAGAGAGTGAGACCAAGCCTCCGTGTGTGGGTGTGTGAGAGTGAGACTGTGTGTGAGAGCGATAGTGAGACCAAGCCTATGTGTGGGTGTGTGAGAGAGTGAAACTGTGTGTGTGAGATAGAGTGAGACCAAGCCTCTGTGTGGGTATGTGAGAGAGTGAGACTGTGTGTGTGAGAGAGTGAGACCAAGCCTCTGTGTGTGGGTGTGTGAGAGTGAGACTGTGTGTGTGAGAGAGAGTGAGACCAAGCATCTGTGTGGGTATGTGAGAGAGTGAGACTGTGTGTTTGAGAGAGAGTGAGACTAAGCCTCTGTGTGGGTATGTGAGAGAGTGAGACTGTGTGTACGAGAGAGAGTGAGACAAAGCCTCTGTGTGTGGGTGTGTGAGAGAGTGAGACTGTGTGTGTGAGAGAGAGTGAGACCAAGCCTCTGTGTGTGGGTATGTGAGAGAGTGAGACTGTGTGTGTGAGAGAGAGTGAGACCAAGCCTCTGTGTGTGGGTATGTGAGAGAGTGGGACTGTGTGTGTGAGAGAGAGTGAGACCAAGCCTCTGTGTGTGTGTGTGAGAGAGTGAGACTGTGTGTGTGAGAGAGAGTGTGACACAGCCTCTGTGTGTGTGAGAGAGAGAGTGAGACTGTGTGTGTGAGAGAGAGTGAGACCAAGACTCTGTGTGGGTATGTGAGAGAGTGAGACTGTGTGTGTGAGAGAGAGTGAGACCAAGCCTCTGTGTGGGTGTGTGAGAGAGTGAGACTGTGTGTGTGAGAGAGAGTGAGACCAAGCCTCTGTGTGTGGGTATGTGAGAGAGTGAGACTGTGTGTGTGAGATAGAGTGAGACCAAGCCTCTGTGTGTGGGTATGTGAGAGAGTGAGACTGTGTGTGTGAGAGAGAGTGAGACCAAGCCTCTGTGTCGGTGTGTGAGAGAGTGAGACTGCGTGTGTGAGAGAGAGTGAGACCAAGCCTCTGTGTGTGGGTATGTGAGACAGTGAGACTGTGTGTGTGTGTGAGAGTGATACCAAGCCTCTGTGTGTGGGTATGTGAGAGAGTGAGACTGTGTGTGTGAGAGACAGTGATACCAAGCCTCTGTGTGTGGGTATGTGAGAGAGTGAGACTGTGTGTGTGAGAGAGAGAATGAGAACAAGCCTCTGTGTGTGGGTATGTGAGAGAGTGAGACTGTGTGTGTGAGAGTGAGTGAGACCAAGCCTCTTTGTGGGTGTGTGTGAGAGAGTGAGACTGTGTGTGTGAGAGAGAGTGAGACTAAGCCTCTGTGTGTGGGTATGTGAGAGAGTGAGACTGTGTGTGTGAGAGAGAGAGACCAAGCCTCTGTGTGGGTATTTGAGAGAGTGAGACTGTGTGTGTGAGAGAGAGTGAGACCAAGCCTCTGTGTGGGTATGTGAGAGATTGAGACTGTGTGTGTGAGAGAGAGTGAGACCAAGCCTCTGTGTGTGTGTGTGAGAGAGTGAGACTGTGTGTGTGAGAGAGAGTGAGACCAAGCCTCTGTGTGGGTGTGTGTGAGAGAGTGAGACTGTGTGTGTGAGAGAGAGTGGACCAAGCCTCTGTGTGTGGGTATGTGAGAGAGTGAGACTGTGTGTGTGAGAGAGAGTGAGACCAAGCCTCTGTGTAGGTGTGTGAGAGAGTGAGACTGTGTGTGTGAGAGAGAGTGAGACCAAGCCTCTGTGTGTGGGTATGTGAGACAGTGAGACTGTGTGTGTGTGAGAGAGTGAGACCAAGCCTCTGTGTGGGGGTATGTGAGAGAGTGAGACTGTGTGTGTGAGAGAGAGTGAGACCAAGCCTCTGTGGGTGGGTATGTGAGAGAGTGAGACTGTGTGTGTGAGAGAGAGTGAGACCAAGCCTCTGTGTGTGGGTATGTGAGAGAGTGAGACTGTGTGTCTGAGAGAGAGTGAGACCAAGCCTCTGTGTGCGGGTATGTGAGAGAGTGAGACTGTGTGTGTGAGAGAGTGAGACCAAGCCTCTGTGTGTGGGTATGTGAGAGAGTGAGACTGTGTGTGTGAGAGAGAGAATGAGAACAAGCCTCTGTGTGTGGGTATGTGAGAGAGTGAGACTGTGTGTGTGAGAGAGAGTGAGACCAAGCCTCTGTGTGGGTGTGTGTGAGAGAGTGAGACTGTGTGTGTGAGAGAGAGATAGACCAAGCCTCTGTGTGTGGGTATGTGAGAGAGTGAGACTGTGTGTGTGAGAGAGAGAGAGACCAAGCCTCTGTGTGGGTATTTGAGAGAGTGAGACTGTGTGTGTGAGAGAGAGTGAGACCAAGCCTCTGTGTGGGTATGTGAGAGAGTGAGACTGTGTGTGTGCGAGAGAGTGAGACCAAGCCTCTGTGTGTGGTTGTGTGAGAGTGAGACTGTGTGTGAGAGCGAGAGTGAGACCTAGCCTCTGTGTGGGTGTGTGAGAGAGTGAGACTGTGTGTGTGAGAGAGAGTGAGACCAAGCCTCTGTGTGGGTATGTGAGAGAGTGAGACTGTGTGTGTGTGAGAGTGAGACCAAGCCTCTGTGTGTGGGTGTGTGAGAGTGAGACTGTGTGTGTGAGAGAGAGTGAGACCAAGCATCTGTGTGGGTATGTGAGAGAGTGAGACTGTGTGTGTGAGAGAGAGTGAGACTAAGCCTCTGTGTGGGTATGTGAGAGAGTGAGACTGTGTGTACGAGAGAGAGTGAGACCAAGCCTCTGTGTGTGGGTGTGTGAGAGAGTGAGACTGTGTGTGTGAGAGAGAGTGAGACCAAGCCTCTGTGTGTGGGTATGTGAGAGAGTGAGACTGTGTGTGTGAGAGAGAGTGAGACCAAGCCTCTGTGTGTGGGTATGTGAGAGAGTGGGACTGTGTGTGTGAGAGAGAGTGAGACCAAGCCTCTGTGTGTGTGTGTGAGAGAGTGAGACTGTGTGTGTGAGAGAGAGTGAGACCAAGCCTCTGTGTGTGTGAGAGAGAGAGTGAGACTGTGTGTGTGAGAGAGAGTGAGACCAAGCCTCTGTGTGGGTATGTGAGAGAGTGAGACTGTGTGTGTGAGAGAGAGTGAGACCAAGCCTCTGTGTCGGTGTGTGAGAGAGTGAGATTGTGTGTGTGAGAGAGAGTGAGACCAAGCCTCTGTGTGTGGGTATGTGAGACAGTGAGACTGTGTGTGTGTGTGAGAGTGAGACCAAGCCTCTGTGTGTGGGTATGTGAGAGAGTGAGACTGTGTGTGTGAGAGAGAGTGATATCAAGCCTCTGTGTGTGGGTATGTGAGAGAGTGAGACTGTGTGTGAGAGAGAGAGTGAGACCAAGCCTCAGTGTGTGGGTATGTGAGAGAGTGAGACTGTGTGTGTGAGAGAGAGAATGAGAACAAGCCTCTGTGTGTGGGTATGTGAGAGAGTGAGACTGTGTGTGTGAGAGTGAGTGAGACCAAGCCTCTGTGTGGGTGTGTGTGAGAGAGTGAGACTGTGTGTGTGAGAGAGAGTGAGACCAAGCCTCTGTGTGTGGGTATGTGAGAGAGTGAGACTGTGTGTGTGAGAGAGAGAATGAGAACAAGCCTCTGTGTGTGGGTATGTGAGAGAGTGAGACTGTGTGTGTGAGAGTGAGTGAGACCAAGCCTCTGTGTGGGTGTGTGTGAGAGAGTGAGACTGTGTGTGAGAGAGAGTGAGACCAAGCCTCTGTGTGTGGGTATGTGAGAAAGTGAGACTGTGTGTGTGAGAAAGAGAGACCAAGCCTCTGTGTGGGTATTTGAGAGAGTGAGACTGTGTGTGTGAGAGAGAGTGAGACCAAGCCTCTGTGTTGGTATGTGAGAGAGTGAGACTGTGTGTGTGAGAGAGAGTGAGACTAAGCCTCTGTGTGTGTGTGTGTGAGAGTGAGACTGCGTGTGAGAGAGAGAGTGAGACCAAGCCTCTGTGTGGGTGTGTGAGAGAGTGAGACTGTGTGTGTGAGAGAGAGTGAGACCAAGCCTCTGTGTGGGTATGTGAGAGAGTGAGACTGCGTGTGTGAGAGAGTGAGACCAAGCCTCTGTGTGTGGGTGTGTGAGAGTGAGACTGTGTGTGTGAGAGAGAGTGAGACAAAGCCTCTGTGTGGGTATGTGAGAGAGTGAGACTGTGTCTGTGAGAGAAAGTGAGACCAAGCCTCTGTGTGTGGGTATGTGAGAGAGTGAGACTGTGTGTGTGAGAGAGAGTGAGACCAAGCCTCTGTGTGTGGGTGTGTGAGAGAGTGAGACTGTGTGTGTGAGAGAGAGTGAGACCCAACCTCTGTGTGTGGGTATGTGAGAGAGTGAGACTGTGTGTGTGAGAGAGAGTGAGACCAAGCCTCTGTGTGTGGGTATGTGAGACAGTGAGACTGTGTGTGTGTGTGAGAGTGAGACCAAGCCTCTGTGTGTGGGTATGTGAGAGAGTGAGACTGTGTGTGTGAGAGAGAGTGAGACCAAGCCTCTGTGTGTGGGTATGTGAGAGAGTGAGACTGTGTGTGTGAGAGAGAGTGAGACCAAGCCTCTGTGTGTGGGTATGTGAGAGAGTGAGACTGTGTGTGTGAGAGAGAGTGAGACCAAGCCTCTGTGTGTGGGTATGTGAGAGAGTGAGACTGTGTGTGTGATAGAGGGTGAGACCAAGCCTCTGTGTGTGGGTATGTGAGAGAGTGAGACTGTGTGTGTGAGAGAGAGAATGAGAACAAGCCTCTGTGTGTGGGTATGTGAGAGAGTGAGACTGTGTGTGTGAGAGAGAGTGAGACCAAGCCTCTGTGTGGGTGTGTGTGAGAGAGTGAGACTGTGTGTGTGAGAGAGAGAGACCAAGCCTCTGTGTGGGTATTTGAGAGAGTGAGACTGTGTGTGTGAGAGAGAGTGAGACCAAGCCTCTGTGTGGGTATGTGAGAGAGTGAGACTGTGTGTGTGAGAGAGAGTGAGAGCAAGCCTCTGTGTGTGGGTGTGTGAGAGTGAGACTGTGTGTGAGAGAGAGAGTGAGACCAAGCCTCTGTGTGGGTGTGTGAGAGAGTGAGACTGTGTGTGTGAGAGAGAGTGAGACCAAGCCTCTGTGTGGGTATGTGAGAGAGTGTGACTGTGTGTGTGTGAGAGTGAGACCAAGCCTCTGTGTGTGGGTGTGTGAGAGTGAGACTGTGTGTGTGAGAGAGAGTGAGACCAAGCCTCTGTGTGGGTGTGTGAGAGAGTGAGACTGTGTGTGTGAGAGAGAGTGAGACTAAGCCTCTGTGTGGGTATGTGAGAGAGTGAGGCTGTGTGTACGAGAGAGAGTGAGACCAAGCCTCTGTGTGTGGGTGTGTGAGAGAGTGAGACTGTGTGTGTGAGAGAGAGTGAGACCAAGCCTCTGTGTGTGGGTGTGTGAGAGTGAGACTGTGTGTGTGAGAGAGAGTGAGACCAAGCCTCTGTGTGTGGGTGTGTGAGAGAGTGAGACTGTGTGTGTGTGTGAGAGTGAGACCAAGCCTCTGTGAGTGGGTATGTGAGAGAGTGAGACTGTGTGTGTGAGAGAGAGTGAGACCCAACCTCTGTGTGTGGGTATGTGAGAGAGTGAGACCGTGTGTGTGAGAGAGAGTGAGACCAAGCCTCTGTGTGTGTGTGTGAGAGAGTGAGACTGTGTGTGTGAGAGAGAGTGAGACCAAGCCTCTGTGTGTGTGTGAGAGAGAGTGAGACTGTGTGTGTGAGAGAGAGTGAGACCAAGCCTCTGTGTGGGTATGTGAGAGAGTGAGACTGTGTGTGTGAGAGAGAGTGATACCAAGCCTCTGTGTGGGTGTGTGAGAGAGTGAGACTGTGTGTGTGAGAGAGAGTGAGACCAAGCCTCTGTGTGTGGGTATGTGAGAGAGTGAGACTGTGTGTGTGCGATAGAGTGAGACCAAGCCTCTGTGTGTGGGTATGTGAGAGAGTGAGACTGTGTGTGTGAGAGAGAGTGAGACCAAGCCTCTGTGTCGGTGTGTGAGAGAGTGAGAGTGTGTGTGTGAGAGAGAGTGAGACCAAGCCTCTGTGTGTGGGTATGTGAGAGAGTGAGACTGTGTGTGTGAGATAGAGTGAGACCAAGCCTCTGTGTGTGGGTATGTGAGAGAGTGAGACTGTGTGTGTGAGAGAGAGTGAGACCAAGCCTCTGTGTGGGTGTGTGAGAGAGTGAGACTGTGTGTGTGAGAGAGAGTGAGACCAAGCCTCTGTGTGTGGGTATGTGAGACAGTGAGACTGTGTGTGTGTGTGAGAGTGAGACCAAACCTCTGTGTGTGGGTATGTGAGAGAGTGAGACTGTGTGTGTGAGAGAGAGTGAGACCAAGCCTCTGTGTGTGGGTATGTGAGAGAGTGAGACTGTGTGTGTGAGAGAGAGTGAGACCAAGCCTCTGTGTGTGGGTATGTGAGAGAGTGAGACTGTGTGTGTGAGAGAGAGTGAGTCCAAGCCTCTGTGTGTGGGTATGTGAGAGAGTGAGACTGTGTGTGTGAGAGAGGGTGAGACCAAGCCTCTGTGTGTGGGTATGTGAGAGAGTGAGACTGTGTGTGTGAGAGAGAGTGAGACCAAGCCTCTGTGTGTGGGCATGTGAGACAGTGAGACTGTGTGTGTGTGTGAGAGTGAGACCAAACCTCTGTGTGTGGGTATGTGAGAGAGTGAGACTGTGTGTGTGAGAGAGAGTGAGACCAAGCCTCTGTGTGTGGGTATGTGAGAGAGTGAGTCTGTGTGTTTGAGAGAGAGTGAGACCAAGCCTCTGTGTGGGTATGTGAGAGATTGAGACTGTGTGTGTGACAGAGAGTGAGACCAAGCCTCTGTGTGTGGGTGTGTGAGAGAGTGAGACTGTGTGTGTGAGAGAGAGTGAGACCAAGCCTCTGTGTGTGGGTATGTGAGAGAGTGAGACTGTGTGTGTGAGAGAGAGTGAGACCAAGCCTCTGTGTGTGGGTATGTGAGAGAGTGAGACTGTGTGTGTGAGAGAGAGTGAGACCAAGCCTCTGTGTGGGTGTGTGAGAGAGTGAGACTGTGTGTGTGAGTGAGAGTGAGACCAAGCCTCTGTGTGTGGGTATGTGAGAGAGTGAGACTGTGTGTGTGTGTGAGAGTGAGACCAAGCCTCTGTGTGTGGGTATGTGAGAGAGTGAGACTGTGTGTGTGAGAGAGAGTGAGACCAAGCCTCTGTGTGTGTGTGTGAGAGAGTGAGACTGTGTGTGTGAGAGTGAGTGAGACCAAGCCTCTGTGTGGGTGTGTGTGAGAGAGTGAGACTGTGTGTGTGAGAGAGAGTGAGACCAAGCCTCTGTGTGTGGGTATGTGAGAGAGTGAGACTGTGTGTGTGAGAGAGAGAATGAGAACAAGCCTCTGTGTGTGGGTATGTGAGAGAGTGAGACTGTGTGTGTGAGAGTGAGTGAGACCAAGCCTCTGTGTGGGTGTGTGTGAGAGAGTGAGACTGTGTGTGTGAGAGAGAGTGAGACCAAGCCTCTGTGTGTGGGTATGTGAGAAAGTGAGACTGTGTGTGTGAGAAAGAGAGACCAAGCCTCTGTGTGGGTATTTGAGAGAGTGAGACTGTGTGTGTGAGAGAGTGTGAGACCAAGCCTCTGTGTTGGTATGTGAGAGAGTGAGACTGTGTGTGTGAGAGAGAGTGAGACTAAGCCTCTGTGTGTGTGTGTGTGAGAGTGAGACTGCGTGTGAGAGAGAGAGTGAGACCAAGCCTCTGTGTGGGTGTGTGAGAGAGTGAGACTGTGTGTGTGAGAGAGAGTGAGACCAAGCCTCTGTGTGGGTATGTGAGAGAGTGAGACTGCGTGTGTGAGAGAGTGAGACCAAGCCTCTGTGTGTGGGTGTGTGAGAGTGAGACTGTGTGTGTGAGAGAGAGTGAGACAAAGCCTCTGTGTGGGTATGTGAGAGAGTGAGACTGTGTCTGTGAGAGAAAGTGAGACCAAGCCTCTGTGTGTGGGTATGTGAGAGAGTGAGACTGTGTGTGTGAGAGAGAGTGAGACCAAGCCTCTGTGTGTGGGTGTGTGAGAGAGTGAGACTGTGTGTGTGAGAGAGAGTGAGACCCAACCTCTGTGTGTGGGTATGTGAGAGAGTGAGACTGTGTGTGTGAGAGAGAGTGAGACCAAGCCTCTGTGTGTGGGTATGTGAGACAGTGAGACTGTGTGTGTGTGTGAGAGTGAGACCAAGCCTCTGTGTGTGGGTATGTGAGAGAGTGAGACTGTGTGTGTGAGAGAGAGTGAGACCAAGCCTCTGTGTGTGGGTATGTGAGAGAGTGAGACTGTGTGTGTGAGAGAGAGTGAGACCAAGCCTCTGTGTGTGGGTATGTGAGAGAGTGAGACTGTGTGTGTGAGAGAGAGTGAGACCAAGCCTCTGTGTGTGGGTATGTGAGAGAGTGAGACTGTGTGTGTGATAGAGGGTGAGACCAAGCCTCTGTGTGTGGGTATGTGAGAGAGTGAGACTGTGTGTGTGAGAGAGAGAATGAGAACAAGCCTCTGTGTGTGGGTATGTGAGAGAGTGAGACTGTGTGTGTGAGAGAGAGTGAGACCAAGCCTCTGTGTGGGTGTGTGTGAGAGAGTGAGACTGTGTGTGTGAGAGAGAGAGACCAAGCCTCTGTGTGGGTATTTGAGAGAGTGAGACTGTGTGTGTGAGAGAGAGTGAGACCAAGCCTCTGTGTGGGTATGTGAGAGAGTGAGACTGTGTGTGTGAGAGAGAGTGAGAGCAAGCCTCTGTGTGTGGGTGTGTGAGAGTGAGACTGTGTGTGAGAGAGAGAGTGAGACCAAGCCTCTGTGTGGGTGTGTGAGAGAGTGAGACTGTGTGTGTGAGAGAGAGTGAGACCAAGCCTCTGTGTGGGTATGTGAGAGAGTGTGACTGTGTGTGTGTGAGAGTGAGACCAAGCCTCTGTGTGTGGGTGTGTGAGAGTGAGACTGTGTGTGTGAGAGAGAGTGAGACCAAGCCTCTGTGTCGGTGTGTGAGAGAGTGAGATTGTGTGTGTGAGAGAGAGTGAGACCAAGCCTCTGTGTGTGGGTATGTGAGACAGTGAGACTGTGTGTGTGTGTGAGAGTGAGACCAAGCCTCTGTGTGTGGGTATGTGAGAGAGTGAGACTGTGTGTGTGAGAGAGAGTGATATCAAGCCTCTGTGTGTGGGTATGTGAGAGAGTGAGACTGTGTGTGAGAGAGAGAGTGAGACCAAGCCTCAGTGTGTGGGTATGTGAGAGAGTGAGACTGTGTGTGTGAGAGAGAGAATGAGAACAAGCCTCTGTGTGTGGGTATGTGAGAGAGTGAGACTGTGTGTGTGAGAGTGAGTGAGACCAAGCCTCTGTGTGGGTGTGTGTGAGAGAGTGAGACTGTGTGTGTGAGAGAGAGTGAGACCAAGCCTCTGTGTGTGGGTATGTGAGAGAGTGAGACTGTGTGTGTGAGAGAGAGAATGAGAACAAGCCTCTGTGTGTGGGTATGTGAGAGAGTGAGACTGTGTGTGTGAGAGTGAGTGAGACCAAGCCTCTGTGTGGGTGTGTGTGAGAGAGTGAGACTGTGTGTGAGAGAGAGTGAGACCAAGCCTCTGTGTGTGGGTATGTGAGAAAGTGAGACTGTGTGTGTGAGAAAGAGAGACCAAGCCTCTGTGTGGGTATTTGAGAGAGTGAGACTGTGTGTGTGAGAGAGAGTGAGACGAAGCCTCTGTGTTGGTATGTGAGAGAGTGAGACTGTGTGTGTGAGAGAGAGTGAGACTAAGCCTCTGTGTGTGTGTGTGTGAGAGTGAGACTGCGTGTGAGAGAGAGAGTGAGACCAAGCCTCTGTGTGGGTGTGTGAGAGAGTGAGACTGTGTGTGTGAGAGAGAGTGAGACCAAGCCTCTGTGTGGGTATGTGAGAGAGTGAGACTGCGTGTGTGAGAGAGTGAGACCAAGCCTCTGTGTGTGGGTGTGTGAGAGTGAGACTGTGTGTGTGAGAGAGAGTGAGACAAAGCCTCTGTGTGGGTATGTGAGAGAGTGAGACTGTGTCTGTGAGAGAAAGTGAGACCAAGCCTCTGTGTGTGGGTATGTGAGAGAGTGAGACTGTGTGTGTGAGAGAGAGTGAGACCAAGCCTCTGTGTGTGGGTGTGTGAGAGAGTGAGACTGTGTGTGTGAGAGAGAGTGAGACCCAACCTCTGTGTGTGGGTATGTGAGAGAGTGAGACTGTGTGTGTGAGAGAGAGTGAGACCAAGCCTCTGTGTGTGGGTATGTGAGACAGTGAGACTGTGTGTGTGTGTGAGAGTGAGACCAAGCCTCTGTGTGTGGGTATGTGAGAGAGTGAGACTGTGTGTGTGAGAGAGAGTGAGACCAAGCCTCTGTGTGTGGGTATGTGAGAGAGTGAGACTGTGTGTGTGAGAGAGAGTGAGACCAAGCCTCTGTGTGTGGGTATGTGAGAGAGTGAGACTGTGTGTGTGAGAGAGAGTGAGACCAAGCCTCTGTGTGTGGGTATGTGAGAGAGTGAGACTGTGTGTGTGATAGAGGGTGAGACCAAGCCTCTGTGTGTGGGTATGTGAGAGAGTGAGACTGTGTGTGTGAGAGAGAGAATGAGAACAAGCCTCTGTGTGTGGGTATGTGAGAGAGTGAGACTGTGTGTGTGAGAGAGAGTGAGACCAAGCCTCTGTGTGGGTGTGTGTGAGAGAGTGAGACTGTGTGTGTGAGAGAGAGAGACCAAGCCTCTGTGTGGGTATTTGAGAGAGTGAGACTGTGTGTGTGAGAGAGAGTGAGACCAAGCCTCTGTGTGGGTATGTGAGAGAGTGAGACTGTGTGTGTGAGAGAGAGTGAGAGCAAGCCTCTGTGTGTGGGTGTGTGAGAGTGAGACTGTGTGTGAGAGAGAGAGTGAGACCAAGCCTCTGTGTGGGTGTGTGAGAGAGTGAGACTGTGTGTGTGAGAGAGAGTGAGACCAAGCCTCTGTGTGGGTATGTGAGAGAGTGTGACTGTGTGTGTGTGAGAGTGAGACCAAGCCTCTGTGTGTGGGTGTGTGAGAGTGAGACTGTGTGTGTGAGAGAGAGTGAGACCAAGCCTCTGTGTGGGTGTGTGAGAGAGTGAGACTGTGTGTGTGAGAGAGAGTGAGACTAAGCCTCTGTGTGGGTATGTGAGAGAGTGAGGCTGTGTGTACGAGAGAGAGTGAGACCAAGCCTCTGTGTGTGGGTGTGTGAGAGAGTGAGACTGTGTGTGTGAGAGAGAGTGAGACCAAGCCTCTGTGTGTGGGTGTGTGAGAGTGAGACTGTGTGTGTGAGAGAGAGTGAGACCAAGCCTCTGTGTGTGGGTGTGTGAGAGAGTGAGACTGTGTGTGTGTGTGAGAGTGAGACCAAGCCTCTGTGAGTGGGTATGTGAGAGAGTGAGACTGTGTGTGTGAGAGAGAGTGAGACCCAACCTCTGTGTGTGGGTATGTGAGAGAGTGAGACCGTGTGTGTGAGAGAGAGTGAGACCAAGCCTCTGTGTGTGTGTGTGAGAGAGTGAGACTGTGTGTGTGAGAGAGAGTGAGACCAAGCCTCTGTGTGTGTGTGAGAGAGAGTGAGACTGTGTGTGTGAGAGAGAGTGAGACCAAGCCTCTGTGTGGGTATGTGAGAGAGTGAGACTGTGTGTGTGAGAGAGAGTGATACCAAGCCTCTGTGTGGGTGTGTGAGAGAGTGAGACTGTGTGTGTGAGAGAGAGTGAGACCAAGCCTCTGTGTGTGGGTATGTGAGAGAGTGAGACTGTGTGTGTGCGATAGAGTGAGACCAAGCCTCTGTGTGTGGGTATGTGAGAGAGTGAGACTGTGTGTGTGAGAGAGAGTGAGACCAAGCCTCTGTGTCGGTGTGTGAGAGAGTGAGAGTGTGTGTGTGAGAGAGAGTGAGACCAAGCCTCTGTGTGTGGGTATGTGAGAGAGTGAGACTGTGTGTGTGAGATAGAGTGAGACCAAGCCTCTGTGTGTGGGTATGTGAGAGAGTGAGACTGTGTGTGTGAGAGAGAGTGAGACCAAGCCTCTGTGTGGGTGTGTGAGAGAGTGAGACTGTGTGTGTGAGAGAGAGTGAGACCAAGCCTCTGTGTGTGGGTATGTGAGACAGTGAGACTGTGTGTGTGTGTGAGAGTGAGACCAAACCTCTGTGTGTGGGTATGTGAGAGAGTGAGACTGTGTGTGTGAGAGAGAGTGAGACCAAGCCTCTGTGTGTGGGTATGTGAGAGAGTGAGACTGTGTGTGTGAGAGAGAGTGAGACCAAGCCTCTGTGTGTGGGTATGTGAGAGAGTGAGACTGTGTGTGTGAGAGAGAGTGAGTCCAAGCCTCTGTGTGTGGGTATGTGAGAGAGTGAGACTGTGTGTGTGAGAGAGGGTGAGACCAAGCCTCTGTGTGTGGGTATGTGAGAGAGTGAGACTGTGTGTGTGAGAGAGAGTGAGACCAAGCCTCTGTGTGTGGGCATGTGAGACAGTGAGACTGTGTGTGTGTGTGAGAGTGAGACCAAACCTCTGTGTGTGGGTATGTGAGAGAGTGAGACTGTGTGTGTGAGAGAGAGTGAGACCAAGCCTCTGTGTGTGGGTATGTGAGAGAGTGAGTCTGTGTGTGTGAGAGAGAGTGAGACCAAGCCTCTGTGTGGGTGTGTGAGAGAGTGAGACTGTGTGTGTGAGTGAGAGTGAGACCAAGCCTCTGTGTGTGGGTATGTGAGAGAGTGAGACTGTGTGTGTGTGTGAGAGTGAGACCAAGCCTCTGTGTGTGGGTATGTGAGAGAGTGAGACTGTGTGTGTGAGAGAGAGTGAGACCAAGCCTCTGTGTGTGTGTGTGAGAGAGTGAGACTGTGTGTGTGAGAGTGAGTGAGACCAAGCCTCTGTGTGGGTGTGTGTGAGAGAGTGAGACTGTGTGTGTGAGAGAGAGTGAGACCAAGCCTCTGTGTGTGGGTATGTGAGAGAGTGAGACTGTGTGTGTGAGAGAGAGAATGAGAACAAGCCTCTGTGTGTGGGTATGTGAGAGAGTGAGACTGTGTGTGTGAGAGTGAGTGAGACCAAGCCTCTGTGTGGGTGTGTGTGAGAGAGTGAGACTGTGTGTGTGAGAGAGAGTGAGACCAAGCCTCTGTGTGTGGGTATGTGAGAAAGTGAGACTGTGTGTGTGAGAAAGAGAGACCAAGCCTCTGTGTGGGTATTTGAGAGAGTGAGACTGTGTGTGTGAGAGAGAGTGAGACTAAGCCTCTGTGTGTGTGTGTGTGAGAGTGAGACTGCGTGTGAGAGAGAGAGTGAGACCAAGCCTCTGTGTGGGTGTGTGAGAGAGTGAGACTGTGTGTGTGAGAGAGAGTGAGACCAAGCCTCTGTGTGGGTATGTGAGAGAGTGAGACTGCGTGTGTGAGAGAGTGAGACCAAGCCTCTGTGTGTGGGTGTGTGAGAGTGAGACTGTGTGTGTGAGAGAGAGTGAGACAAAGCCTCTGTGTGGGTATGTGAGAGAGTGAGACTGTGTCTGTGAGAGAAAGTGAGACCAAGCCTCTGTGTGTGGGTATGTGAGAGAGTGAGACTGTGTGTGTGAGAGAGAGTGAGACCAAGCCTCTGTGTGTGGGTGTGTGAGAGAGTGAGACTGTGTGTGTGAGAGAGAGTGAGACCCAACCTCTGTGTGTGGGTATGTGAGAGAGTGAGACTGTGTGTGTGAGAGAGAGTGAGACCAAGCCTCTGTGTGTGGGTATGTGAGACAGTGAGACTGTGTGTGTGTGTGAGAGTGAGACCAAGCCTCTGTGTGTGGGTATGTGAGAGAGTGAGACTGTGTGTGTGAGAGAGAGTGAGACCAAGCCTCTGTGTGTGGGTATGTGAGAGAGTGAGACTGTGTGTGTGAGAGAGAGTGAGACCAAGCCTCTGTGTGTGGGTATGTGAGAGAGTGAGACTGTGTGTGTGAGAGAGAGTGAGACCAAGCCTCTGTGTGTGGGTATGTGAGAGAGTGAGACTGTGTGTGTGATAGAGGGTGAGACCAAGCCTCTGTGTGTGGGTATGTGAGAGAGTGAGACTGTGTGTGTGAGAGAGAGAATGAGAACAAGCCTCTGTGTGTGGGTATGTGAGAGAGTGAGACTGTGTGTGTGAGAGAGAGTGAGACCAAGCCTCTGTGTGGGTGTGTGTGAGAGAGTGAGACTGTGTGTGTGAGAGAGAGAGACCAAGCCTCTGTGTGGGTATTTGAGAGAGTGAGACTGTGTGTGTGAGAGAGAGTGAGACCAAGCCTCTGTGTGGGTATGTGAGAGAGTGAGACTGTGTGTGTGAGAGAGAGTGAGAGCAAGCCTCTGTGTGTGGGTGTGTGAGAGTGAGACTGTGTGTGAGAGAGAGAGTGAGACCAAGCCTCTGTGTGGGTGTGTGAGAGAGTGAGACTGTGTGTGTGAGAGAGAGTGAGACCAAGCCTCTGTGTGGGTATGTGAGAGAGTGTGACTGTGTGTGTGTGAGAGTGAGACCAAGCCTCTGTGTGTGGGTGTGTGAGAGTGAGACTGTGTGTGTGAGAGAGAGTGAGACCAAGCCTCTGTGTGGGTGTGTGAGAGAGTGAGACTGTGTGTGTGAGAGAGAGTGAGACTAAGCCTCTGTGTGGGTATGTGAGAGAGTGAGGCTGTGTGTACGAGAGAGAGTGAGACCAAGCCTCTGTGTGTGGGTGTGTGAGAGAGTGAGACTGTGTGTGTGAGAGAGAGTGAGACCAAGCCTCTGTGTGTGGGTGTGTGAGAGTGAGACTGTGTGTGTGAGAGAGAGTGAGACCAAGCCTCTGTGTGTGGGTGTGTGAGAGAGTGAGACTGTGTGTGTGTGTGAGAGTGAGACCAAGCCTCTGTGAGTGGGTATGTGAGAGAGTGAGACTGTGTGTGTGAGAGAGAGTGAGACCCAACCTCTGTGTGTGGGTATGTGAGAGAGTGAGACCGTGTGTGTGAGAGAGAGTGAGACCAAGCCTCTGTGTGTGTGTGTGAGAGAGTGAGACTGTGTGTGTGAGAGAGAGTGAGACCAAGCCTCTGTGTGTGTGTGAGAGAGAGTGAGACTGTGTGTGTGAGAGAGAGTGAGACCAAGCCTCTGTGTGGGTATGTGAGAGAGTGAGACTGTGTGTGTGAGAGAGAGTGATACCAAGCCTCTGTGTGGGTGTGTGAGAGAGTGAGACTGTGTGTGTGAGAGAGAGTGAGACCAAGCCTCTGTGTGTGGGTATGTGAGAGAGTGAGACTGTGTGTGTGCGATAGAGTGAGACCAAGCCTCTGTGTGTGGGTATGTGAGAGAGTGAGACTGTGTGTGTGAGAGAGAGTGAGACCAAGCCTCTGTGTCGGTGTGTGAGAGAGTGAGAGTGTGTGTGTGAGAGAGAGTGAGACCAAGCCTCTGTGTGTGGGTATGTGAGAGAGTGAGACTGTGTGTGTGAGAGAGAGTGAGACCAAGCCTCTGTGTGTGGGTATGTGAGAAAGTGAGACTGTGTGTGTGAGAAAGAGAGACCAAGCCTCTGTGTGGGTATTTGAGAGAGTGAGACTGTGTGTGTGAGAGAGAGTGAGACTAAGCCTCTGTGTGTGTGTGTGTGAGAGTGAGACTGCGTGTGAGAGAGAGAGTGAGACCAAGCCTCTGTGTGGGTGTGTGAGAGAGTGAGACTGTGTGTGTGAGAGAGAGTGAGACCAAGCCTCTGTGTGGGTATGTGAGAGAGTGAGACTGCGTGTGTGAGAGAGTGAGACCAAGCCTCTGTGTGTGGGTGTGTGAGAGTGAGACTGTGTGTGTGAGAGAGAGTGAGACAAAGCCTCTGTGTGGGTATGTGAGAGAGTGAGACTGTGTCTGTGAGAGAAAGTGAGACCAAGCCTCTGTGTGTGGGTATGTGAGAGAGTGAGACTGTGTGTGTGAGAGAGAGTGAGACCAAGCCTCTGTGTGTGGGTGTGTGAGAGAGTGAGACTGTGTGTGTGAGAGAGAGTGAGACCCAACCTCTGTGTGTGGGTATGTGAGAGAGTGAGACTGTGTGTGTGAGAGAGAGTGAGACCAAGCCTCTGTGTGTGGGTATGTGAGACAGTGAGACTGTGTGTGTGTGTGAGAGTGAGACCAAGCCTCTGTGTGTGGGTATGTGAGAGAGTGAGACTGTGTGTGTGAGAGAGAGTGAGACCAAGCCTCTGTGTGTGGGTATGTGAGAGAGTGAGACTGTGTGTGTGAGAGAGAGTGAGACCAAGCCTCTGTGTGTGGGTATGTGAGAGAGTGAGACTGTGTGTGTGAGAGAGAGTGAGACCAAGCCTCTGTGTGTGGGTATGTGAGAGAGTGAGACTGTGTGTGTGATAGAGGGTGAGACCAAGCCTCTGTGTGTGGGTATGTGAGAGAGTGAGACTGTGTGTGTGAGAGAGAGAATGAGAACAAGCCTCTGTGTGTGGGTATGTGAGAGAGTGAGACTGTGTGTGTGAGAGAGAGTGAGACCAAGCCTCTGTGTGGGTGTGTGTGAGAGAGTGAGACTGTGTGTGTGAGAGAGAGAGACCAAGCCTCTGTGTGGGTATTTGAGAGAGTGAGACTGTGTGTGTGAGAGAGAGTGAGACCAAGCCTCTGTGTGGGTATGTGAGAGAGTGAGACTGTGTGTGTGAGAGAGAGTGAGAGCAAGCCTCTGTGTGTGGGTGTGTGAGAGTGAGACTGTGTGTGAGAGAGAGAGTGAGACCAAGCCTCTGTGTGGGTGTGTGAGAGAGTGAGACTGTGTGTGTGAGAGAGAGTGAGACCAAGCCTCTGTGTGGGTATGTGAGAGAGTGTGACTGTGTGTGTGTGAGAGTGAGACCAAGCCTCTGTGTGTGGGTGTGTGAGAGTGAGACTGTGTGTGTGAGAGAGAGTGAGACCAAGCCTCTGTGTGGGTGTGTGAGAGAGTGAGACTGTGTGTGTGAGAGAGAGTGAGACTAAGCCTCTGTGTGGGTATGTGAGAGAGTGAGGCTGTGTGTACGAGAGAGAGTGAGACCAAGCCTCTGTGTGTGGGTGTGTGAGAGAGTGAGACTGTGTGTGTGAGAGAGAGTGAGACCAAGCCTCTGTGTGTGGGTGTGTGAGAGTGAGACTGTGTGTGTGAGAGAGAGTGAGACCAAGCCTCTGTGTGTGGGTGTGTGAGAGAGTGAGACTGTGTGTGTGTGTGAGAGTGAGACCAAGCCTCTGTGAGTGGGTATGTGAGAGAGTGAGACTGTGTGTGTGAGAGAGAGTGAGACCCAACCTCTGTGTGTGGGTATGTGAGAGAGTGAGACCGTGTGTGTGAGAGAGAGTGAGACCAAGCCTCTGTGTGTGTGTGTGAGAGAGTGAGACTGTGTGTGTGAGAGAGAGTGAGACCAAGCCTCTGTGTGTGTGTGAGAGAGAGTGAGACTGTGTGTGTGAGAGAGAGTGAGACCAAGCCTCTGTGTGGGTATGTGAGAGAGTGAGACTGTGTGTGTGAGAGAGAGTGATACCAAGCCTCTGTGTGGGTGTGTGAGAGAGTGAGACTGTGTGTGTGAGAGAGAGTGAGACCAAGCCTCTGTGTGTGGGTATGTGAGAGAGTGAGACTGTGTGTGTGCGATAGAGTGAGACCAAGCCTCTGTGTGTGGGTATGTGAGAGAGTGAGACTGTGTGTGTGAGAGAGAGTGAGACCAAGCCTCTGTGTCGGTGTGTGAGAGAGTGAGAGTGTGTGTGTGAGAGAGAGTGAGACCAAGCCTCTGTGTGTGGGTATGTGAGAGAGTGAGACTGTGTGTGTGAGATAGAGTGAGACCAAGCCTCTGTGTGTGGGTATGTGAGAGAGTGAGACTGTGTGTGTGAGAGAGAGTGAGACCAAGCCTCTGTGTGGGTGTGTGAGAGAGTGAGACTGTGTGTGTGAGAGAGAGTGAGACCAAGCCTCTGTGTGTGGGTATGTGAGACAGTGAGACTGTGTGTGTGTGTGAGAGTGAGACCAAACCTCTGTGTGTGGGTATGTGAGAGAGTGAGACTGTGTGTGTGAGAGAGAGTGAGACCAAGCCTCTGTGTGTGGGTATGTGAGAGAGTGAGACTGTGTGTGTGAGAGAGAGTGAGACCAAGCCTCTGTGTGTGGGTATGTGAGAGAGTGAGACTGTGTGTGTGAGAGAGAGTGAGTCCAAGCCTCTGTGTGTGGGTATGTGAGAGAGTGAGACTGTGTGTGTGAGAGAGGGTGAGACCAAGCCTCTGTGTGTGGGTATGTGAGAGAGTGAGACTGTGTGTGTGAGAGAGAGTGAGACCAAGCCTCTGTGTGTGGGCATGTGAGACAGTGAGACTGTGTGTGTGTGTGAGAGTGAGACCAAACCTCTGTGTGTGGGTATGTGAGAGAGTGAGACTGTGTGTGTGAGAGAGAGTGAGACCAAGCCTCTGTGTGTGGGTATGTGAGAGAGTGAGTCTGTGTGTTTGAGAGAGAGTGAGACCAAGCCTCTGTGTGGGTATGTGAGAGATTGAGACTGTGTGTGTGAGAGAGAGTGAGACCAAGCCTCTGTGTGTGGGTGTGTGAGAGAGTGAGACTGTGTGTGTGAGAGAGAGTGAGACCAAGCCTCTGTGTGTGGGTATGTGAGAGAGTGAGACTGTGTGTGTGAGAGAGAGTGAGACCAAGCCTCTGTGTGTGGGTATGTGAGAGAGTGAGACTGTGTGTGTGAGAGAGAGTGAGACCAAGCCTCTGTGTGGGTGTGTGAGAGAGTGAGACTGTGTGTGTGAGTGAGAGTGAGACCAAGCCTCTGTGTGTGGGTATGTGAGAGAGTGAGACTGTGTGTGTGTGTGAGAGTGAGACCAAGCCTCTGTGTGTGGGTATGTGAGAGAGTGAGACTGTGTGTGTGAGAGAGAGTGAGACCAAGCCTCTGTGTGTGTGTGAGAGAGAGTGAGACTGTGTGTGTGAGAGAGAGTGAGACCAAGCCTCTGTGTGTGTGTGTGTGAGAGAGTGAGACTGTGTGTGTGAGAGAGAGTGAGACCAAGCCTCTGTGTGTGGGTATGTGAGAGAGTGAGACTGTGTGTGTGAGAGAGAGAATGAGAACAAGCCTCTGTGTGTGGGTATGTGAGAGAGTGAGACTGTGTGTGTGAGAGTGAGTGAGACCAAGCCTCTGTGTGGGTGTGTGTGAGAGAGTGAGACTGTGTGTGTGAGAGAGAGTGAGACCAAGCCTCTGTGTGTGGGTATGTGAGAAAGTGAGACTGTGTGTGTGAGAAAGAGAGACCAAGCCTCTGTGTGGGTATTTGAGAGAGTGAGACTGTGTGTGTGAGAGAGAGTGAGACCAAGCCTCTGTGTTGGTATGTGAGAGAGTGAGACTGTGTGTGTGAGAGAGAGTGAGACTAAGCCTCTGTGTGTGTGTGTGTGAGAGTGAGACTGCGTGTGAGAGAGAGAGTGAGACCAAGCCTCTGTGTGGGTGTGTGAGAGAGTGAGACTGTGTGTGTGAGAGAGAGTGAGACCAAGCCTCTGTGTGGGTATGTGAGAGAGTGAGACTGCGTGTGTGAGAGAGTGAGACCAAGCCTCTGTGTGTGGGTGTGTGAGAGTGAGACTGTGTGTGTGAGAGAGAGTGAGACAAAGCCTCTGTGTGGGTATGTGAGAGAGTGAGACTGTGTCTGTGAGAGAAAGTGAGACCAAGCCTCTGTGTGTGGGTATGTGAGAGAGTGAGACAGTGTGTGTGAGAGAGAGTGAGACCAAGCCTCTGTGTGTGGGTGTGTGAGAGAGTGAGACTGTGTGTGTGAGAGAGAGTGAGACCCAACCTCTGTGTGTGGGTATGTGAGAGAGTGAGACTGTGTGTGTGAGAGAGAGTGAGACCAAGCCTCTGTGTGTGGGTATGTGAGACAGTGAGACTGTGTGTGTGTGTGAGAGTGACACCATGCCTCTGTGTGTGGGTATGTGAGAGAGTGAGACTGTGTGTGTGAGAGAGAGTGAGACCAAGCCTCTGTGTGTGGGTATGTGAGAGAGTGAGACTGTGTGTGTGAGAGAGAGTGAGACCAAGCCTCTGTGTGTGGGTATGTGAGAGAGTGAGACTGTGTGTGTGAGAGAGAGTGAGACCAAGCCTCTGTGTGTGGGTATGTGAGAGAGTGAGACTGTGTGTGTGATCGAGGGTGAGACCAGGCCTCTGTGTGTGGGTATGTGAGAGAGTGAGACTGTGTGTGTGAGAGAGAGAATGAGAACAAGCCTCTGTGTGTGGGTATGTGAGAGAGTGAGACTGTGTGTGTGAGAGAGAGTGAGACCAAGCCTCTGTGTGGGTGTGTGTGAGAGAGTGAGACTGTGTGTGTGAGAGAGAGAGACCAAGCCTCTGTGTGGGTATTTGAGAGAGTGAGACTGTGTGTGTGAGAGAGAGTGAGACCAAGCCTCTGTGTGGGTATGTGAGAGAGTGAGACTGTGTGTGTGAGAGAGAGTGAGAGCAAGCCTCTGTGTGTGGGTGTGTGAGAGTGAGACTGTGTGTGAGAGAGAGAGTGAGACCAAGCCTCTGTGTGGGTGTGTGAGAGAGTGAGACTGTGTGTGTGAGAGAGAGTGAGACCAAGCCTCTGTGTGGGTATGTGAGAGAGTGTGACTGTGTGTGTGTGAGAGTGAGACCAAGCCTCTGTGTGTGGGTGTGTGAGAGTGAGACTGTGTGTGTGAGAGAGAGTGAGACCAAGCCTCTGTGTGGGTGTGTGAGAGAGTGAGACTGTGTGTGTGAGAGAGAGTGAGACTAAGCCTCTGTGTGGGTATGTGAGAGAGTGAGGCTGTGTGTACGAGAGAGAGTGAGACCAAGCCTCTGTGTGTGGGTGTGTGAGAGAGTGAGACTGTGTGTGTGAGAGAGAGTGAGACCAAGCCTCTGTGTGTGGGTGTGTGAGAGTGAGACTGTGTGTGTGAGAGAGAGTGAGACCAAGCCTCTGTGTGTGGGTGTGTGAGAGAGTGAGACTGTGTGTGTGTGTGAGAGTGAGACCAAGCCTCTGTGAGTGGGTATGTGAGAGAGTGAGACTGTGTGTGTGAGAGAGAGTGAGACCCAACCTCTGTGTGTGGGTATGTGAGAGAGTGAGACCGTGTGTGTGAGAGAGAGTGAGACCAAGCCTCTGTGTGTGTGTGTGAGAGAGTGAGACTGTGTGTGTGAGAGAGAGTGAGACCAAGCCTCTGTGTGTGTGTGAGAGAGAGTGAGACTGTGTGTGTGAGAGAGAGTGAGACCAAGCCTCTGTGTGGGTATGTGAGAGAGTGAGACTGTGTGTGTGAGAGAGAGTGATACCAAGCCTCTGTGTGGGTGTGTGAGAGAGTGAGACTGTGTGTGTGAGAGAGAGTGAGACCAAGCCTCTGTGTGTGGGTATGTGAGAGAGTGAGACTGTTTGTGTGAGATAGAGTGAGACCAAGCCTCTGTGTGTGGGTATGTGAGAGAGTGAGACTGTGTGTGTGAGAGAGAGTGAGACCAAGCCTCTGTGTCGGTGTGTGAGAGAGTGAGAGTGTGTGTGTGAGAGAGAGTGAGACCAAGCCTCTGTGTGTGGGTATGTGAGAGAGTGAGACTGTGTGTGTGAGATAGAGTGAGACCAAGCCTCTGTGTGTGGGTATGTGAGAGAGTGAGACTGTGTGTGTGAGAGAGAGTGAGACCAAGCCTCTGTGTGGGTGTGTGAGAGAGTGAGACTGTGTGTGTGAGAGAGAGTGAGACCAAGCCTCTGTGTGTGGGTATGTGAGACAGTGAGACTGTGTGTGTGTGTGAGAGTGAGACCAAACCTCTGTGTGTGGGTATGTGAGAGAGTGAGACTGTGTGTGTGAGAGAGAGTGAGACCAAGCCTCTGTGTGTGGGTATGTGAGAGAGTGAGACTGTGTGTGTGAGAGAGAGTGAGACCAAGCCTCTGTGTGTGGGTATGTGAGAGAGTGAGACTGTGTGTGTGAGAGAGAGTGAGTCCAAGCCTCTGTGTGTGGGTATGTGAGAGAGTGAGACTGTGTGTGTGAGAGAGGGTGAGACCAAGCCTCTGTGTGTGGGTATGTGAGAGAGTGAGACTGTGTGTGTGAGAGAGAGTGAGACCAAGCCTCTGTGTGTGGGCATGTGAGACAGTGAGACTGTGTGTGTGTGTGAGAGTGAGACCAAACCTCTGTGTGTGGGTATGTGAGAGAGTGAGACTGTGTGTGTGAGAGAGAGTGAGACCAAGCCTCTGTGTGTGGGTATGTGAGAGAGTGAGTCTGTGTGTTTGAGAGAGAGTGAGACCAAGCCTCTGTGTGGGTATGTGAGAGATTGAGACTGTGTGTGTGAGAGAGAGTGAGACCAAGCCTCTGTGTGTGGGTGTGTGAGAGAGTGAGACTGTGTGTGTGAGAGAGAGTGAGACCAAGCCTCTGTGTGTGGGTATGTGAGAGAGTGAGACTGTGTGTGTGAGAGAGAGTGAGACCAAGCCTCTGTGTGTGGGTATGTGAGAGAGTGAGACTGTGTGTGTGAGAGAGAGTGAGACCAAGCCTCTGTGTGGGTGTGTGAGAGAGTGAGACTGTGTGTGTGAGTGAGAGTGAGACCAAGCCTCTGTGTGTGGGTATGTGAGAGAGTGAGACTGTGTGTGTGTGTGAGAGTGAGACCAAGCCTCTGTGTGTGGGTATGTGAGAGAGTGAGACTGTGTGTGTGAGAGAGAGTGAGACCAAGCCTCTGTGTGTGTGTGTGAGAGAGTGAGACTGTGTGTGTGAGAGAGAGTGAGACCAAGCCTCTGTGTGTGTGTGAGAGAGAGTGAGACTGTGTGTGTGAGAGAGAGTGAGACCAAGCCTCTGTGTGGGTATGTGAGAGAGTGAGACTGTGTGTGTGAGAGAGAGTGAGACCAAGCCTCTGTGTGGGTTTGTGAGAGAGTGAGACTGTGTGTGTGAGAGAGAGTGAGACCAAGCCTCTGTGTGTGGGTATGTGAGAGAGTGAGACTGTGTGTGTGAGATAGAGTGAGACCAAGCCTCTGTGTGTGGGTATGTGAGAGCGTGAGACTGTGTGTGTGAGAGAGAGTGAGACCAAGCCTCTGTGTGGGTGTGTGAGAGAGTGAGACTGTGTGTGTGAGAGAGAGTGAGACCAAGCCTCTGTGTGTGGGTATGTGAGAGAGTGAGACTGTGTGTGTGTGTGAGAGTGAGACCAAGCCTCTGTGTGTGGGTATGTGAGAGAGTGAGACTGTGTGTGTGAGAGAGAGTGAGACCAAGCCTCTGTGTGTGGGTGTGTGAGAGAGTGAGACTGTGTGTGTGAGAGAGAGTGAGACCAAGCCTCTGTGTGTGGGTATGTGAGAGAGTGAGACTGTGTGTGTGAGAGAGAGTGAGACCAAGCCTCTGTGTGTGGGTATGTGAGAGAGTGAGACTGTGTGTGTGAGAGAGAGTGAGACCAAGCCTCTGTGTGGGTGTGTGAGAGAGTGAGACTGTGTGTGTGAGTGAGAGTGAGACCAAGCCTCTGTGTGTGGGTATGTGAGAGAGTGAGAGTGTGTGTGTGTGTGAAAGTGAGACCAAGCCTCTGTGTGTGGGTATGTGAGAGAGTGAGACTGTGTGTGTGAGAGAGAGTGAGACCAAGCCTCTGTGTGTGTGTGTGAGAGAGTGAGACTGTGTGTGTGAGAGAGAGTGAGACCAAGCCTCTGTGTGTGTGTGAGAGAGAGTGAGACTGTGTGTGTGAGAGAGAGTGAGACCAAGCCTCTGTGTGGGTATGTGAGAGAGTGAGACTGTGTGTGTGAGAGAGAGTGAGACCAAGCCTCTGTGTGGGTTTGTGAGAGAGTGAGACTGTGTGTGTGAGAGAGAGTGAGACCAAGCCTCTGTGTGTGGGTATGTGAGAGAGTGAGACTGTGTGTGTGAGATAGAGTGAGACCAAGCCTCTGTGTGTGGGTATGTGAGAGCGTGAGACTGTGTGTGTGAGAGAGAGTGAGACCAAGCCTCTGTGTGGGTGTGTGAGAGAGTGAGACTGTGTGTGTGAGAGAGAGTGAGACCAAGCCTCTGTGTGTGGGTATGTGAGACAGTGAGACTGTGTGTGTGTGAGAGTGAGACCAAGCCTCTGTGTGTGGGTATGTGAGAGAGTGAGACTGTGTGTGTGAGAGAGAGTGAGACCAAGCCTCTGTGTGTGGGTATGTGAGAGAGTGAGACTGTGTGTGTGAGAGAGAGTGAGACCAAGCCTCTGTGTGTGGGTATGTGAGAGAGTGAGACTGTGTGTGTGAGAGAGAGTGAGACCAAGCCTCTGTGTGTGGGTATGTGAGAGAGTGAGACTGTGTGTGTGAGAGAGAGAGACCAAGCCTCTGTGTGGGTATTTGAGAGAGTGAGACTGTGTGTGTGAGAGAGAGTGAGACCAAGCCTCTGTGTGGGTATGTGAGAGAGTGAGACTGTGTGTGTGAGAGAGAGTGAGACCAAGCCTCCGTGTGTGGGTGTGTGAGAGTGAGACTGTGTGTGAGAGCGAGAGTGAGACCAAGCCTCTGTGTGGGTGTGTGAGAGAGTGAAACTGTGTGTGTGAGATAGAGTGAGACCAAGCCTCTGTGTGGGTATGTGAGAGAGTGAGACTGTGTGTGTGTGAGAGTGAGACCAAGCCTCTGTGTGTGGGTGTGTGAGAGTGAGACTGTGTGTGTGAGAGAGAGTGAGACCAAGCATCTGTGTGTGGGTATGTGAGAGAGTGAGACTGTGTGTGTGAGAGAGAGAATGAGAACAAGCCTCTGTGTGTGGGTATGTGAGAGAGTGAGACTGTGTGTGTGAGAGAGAGTGAGACCAAGCCTCTGTGTGTGGGTATGTGAGAGAGTGAGACTGTGTGTGTGAGAGAGAGAGACCAAGCCTCTGTGTGGGTATTTGAGAGAGTGAGACTGTGTGTGTGAGAGAGAGTGAGACCAAGCCTCTGTGTGGGTATGTGAGAGAGTGAGACTGTGTGTGTGCGAGAGAGTGAGACCAAGCCTCCGTGTGTGGGTGTGTGAGAGTGAGACTGTGTGTGAGAGCGAGAGTGAGACCAAGCCTCTGTGTGGGTGTGTGAGAGAGTGAAACTGTGTGTGTGAGATAGAGTGAGACCAAGCCTCTGTGTGGGTATGTGAGAGAGTGAGACTGTGTGTGTGTGAGAGTGAGACCAAGCCTCTGTGTGTGGGTGTGTGAGAGTGAGACTGTGTGTGTGAGAGAGAGTGAGACCAAGCATCTGTGTGGGTATGTGAGAGAGTGAGACTGTGTGTTTGAGAGAGAGTGAGACTAAGCCTCTGTGTGGGTATGTGAGAGAGTGAGACTGTGTGTACGAGAGAGAGTGAGACCAAGCCTCTGTGTGTGGGTGTGTGAGAGAGTGAGACTGTGTGTGTGAGAGAGAGTGAGACCAAGCCTCTGTGTGTGGGTATGTGAGAGAGTGAGACTGTGAGTGTGAGAGAGAGTGAGACCAAGCCTCTGTGTGTGGGTATGTGAGAGAGTGGGACTGTGTGTGTGAGAGAGAGTGAGACCAAGCCTCTGTGTGTGTGTGTGAGATAGTGAGACTGTGTTTGTGAGAGAGAGTGAGACCAAGCCTCTGCTTGTGTGAGAGAGAGAGTGAGACTGTGTGTGTGAGAGAGAGTGAGACCAAGCCTCTGTGTGGGTATGTGAGAGAGTGAGACTGTGTGTGTGAGAGAGAGTGAGACCAAGCCTCTGTGTGGGTGTGTGAGAGAGTGAGACTGTGTGTGTGAGAGAGAGTGAGACCAAGCCTCTGTGTGTGGGTATGTGAGAGAGTGAGACTGTGTGTGTGAGATAGAGTGAGACCAAGCCTCTGTGTGTGGGTATGAGAGAGAGTGAGACTGTGTGTGTGAGAGAGAGTGAGACCAAGCCTCTGTGTCGGTGTGTGAGAGAGTGAGACTGTGTGTGTGAGAGAGAGTGAGACCAAGCCTCTGTGTGTGGGTATGTGAGACAGTGAGACTGTGTGTATGTGTGAGAGTGAGACCAAGCCTCTGTGTGTGGGTATGTGAGAGAGTGAGACTGTGTGTGTGAGAGAGAGTGATACCAAGCCTCTGTGTGTGGGTATGTGAGAGAGTGAGACTGTGTGTGTGAGAGAGAGAATGAGAACAAGCCTCTGTGTGTGGGTATGTGAGAGAGTGAGACTGTGTGTGTGAGAGTGAGTGAGACCAAGCCTCTGTGTGGGTGTGTGTGAGAGAGTGAGACTGTGTGTGTGAGAGAGAGTGAGACCAAGCCTCTGTGTGTGGGTATGTGAGATAGTGAGACTGTGTGTGTGAGAGAGAGAGACCAAGCCTCTGTGTGGGTATTTGAGAGAGTGAGACTGTGTGTGTGAGAGAGAGTGAGACCAAGCCTCTGTGTGGGTATGTGAGAGAGTGAGACTGTGTGTGTGAGAGAGAGTGAGACCAAGCCTCTGTGTGTGTGTGTGAGAGAGAGTGAGACTGTGTGTGTGAGAGAGAGTGGACCAAGCCTCTGTGTGTGTGTGTGAGAGAGAGTGAGACTGTGTGTGTGAGAGAGAGTGAGACCAAGCCTCTGTGTGGGTATGTGAGAGAGTGAGACTGTGTGTGTGAGAGAGAGTGAGAGCAAGCCTCTGTGTGTGGGTGTGTGAGAGTGAGACTGTGTGTGAGAGAGAGCTGAGACCAAGCCTCTGTGTGGGTGTGTGAGAGAGTGAGACTGTGTGTGTGAGAGAGAGTGAGACCAAGCCTCTGTGTGGGTATGTGAGAGAGTGTGACTGTGTGTGTGTGAGAGTGAGACCAAGCCTCTGTGTGTGGGTGTGTGAGAGTGAGACTGTGTGTGTGAGAGAGAGTGAGACCAAGCCTCTGTGTGGGTGTGTGAGAGAGTGAGACTGTGTGTGTGAGAGAGAGTGAGACTAAGCCTCTGTGTGGGTATGTGAGAGAGTGAGGCTGTGTGTACGAGAGAGAGTGAGACCAAGCCTCTGTGTGTGGGTGTGTGAGAGAGTGAGACTGTGTGTGTGAGAGAGAGTGAGACCAAGCCTCTGTGTGTGGGTGTGTGAGAGTGAGACTGTGTGTGTGAGAGAGAGTGAGACCAAGCCTCTGTGTGTGGGTGTGTGAGAGAGTGAGACTGTGTGTGTGTGTGAGAGTGAGACCAAGCCTCTGTGTGTGGGTATGTGAGAGAGTGAGACTGTGTGTGTGAGAGAGAGTGAGACCCAACCTCTGTGTGTGGGTATGTGAGAGAGTGAGACTGTGCGTGTGAGAGAGAGTGAGACCAAGCCTCTGTGTGTGTGTGTGAGAGAGTGAGACTGTGTGTGTGAGAGAGAGTGAGACCAAGCCTCTGTGTGTGTGTGAGAGAGAGTGAGACTGTGTGTGTGAGAGAGAGTGAGACCAAGCCTCTGTGTGGGTATGTGAGAGAGTGAGACTGTGTGTGTGAGAGAGAGTGTGATACCAAGCCTCTGTGTGGGTGTGTGAGAGAGTGAGACTGTGTGTGTGAGAGAGAGTGAGACCAAGCCTCTGTGTGTGGGTATGTGAGAGAGTGAGACTGTGTGTGTGAGATAGAGTGAGACCAAGCCTCTGTGTGTGGGTATGTGAGAGAGTGAGACTGTGTGTGTGAGAGAGAGTGAGACCAAGCCTCTGTGTCGGTGTGTGAGAGAGTGAGAGTGTGTGTGTGAGAGAGAGTGAGACCAAGCCTCTGTGTGTGGGTATGTGAGAGAGTGAGACTGTGTGTGTGAGATAGAGTGAGACCAAGCCTCTGTGTGTGGGTATGTGAGAGAGTGAGACTGTGTGTGTGAGAGAGAGTGAGACCAAGCCTCTGTGTGGGTGTGTGAGAGAGTGAGACTGTGTGTGTGAGAGAGAGTGAGACCAAGCCTCTGTGTGTGGGTATGTGAGACAGTGAGACTGTGTGTGTGTGTGAGAGTGAGACCAAACCTCTGTGTGTGGGTATGTGAGAGAGTGAGACTGTGTGTGTGAGAGAGAGTGAGACCAAGCCTCTGTGTGTGGGTATGTGAGAGAGTGAGACTGTGTGTGTGAGAGAGAGTGAGACCAAGCCTCTGTGTGTGGGTATGTGAGAGAGTGAGACTGTGTGTGTGAGAGAGAGTGAGTCCAAGCCTCTGTGTGTGGGTATGTGAGAGAGTGAGACTGTGTGTGTGAGAGAGGGTGAGACCAAGCCTCTGTGTGTGGGTATGTGAGAGAGTGAGACTGTGTGTGTGAGAGAGAGTGAGACCAAGCCTCTGTGTGTGGGCATGTGAGACAGTGAGACTGTGTGTGTGTGTGTGAGAGTGAGACCAAACCTCTGTGTGTGGGTATGTGAGAGAGTGAGACTGTGTGTGTGAGAGAGAGTGAGACCAAGCCTCTGTGTGTGGGTATGTGAGAGAGTGAGTCTGTGTGTTTGAGAGAGAGTGAGACCAAGCCTCTGTGTGGGTATGTGAGAGAGTGAGACTGTGTGTGTGAGAGAGAGTGAGACCAAGCCTCTGTGTGTGGGTATGTGAGAGAGTGAGACTGTGTGTGTGAGAGAGAGTGAGACCAAGCCTCTGTGTGGGTGTGTGAGAGAGTGAGACTGTGTGTGTGAGTGAGAGTGAGACCAAGCCTCTGTGTGTGGGTATGTGAGAGAGTGAGACTGTGTGTGTGTGTGAGAGTGAGACCAAGCCTCTGTGTGTGGGTATGTGAGAGAGTGAGACTGTGTGTGTGAGAGAGAGTGAGACCAAGCCTCTGTGTGTGGGTATGTGAGAGAGTGAGACTGTGTGTGTGAGAGAGAGTGAGACCAAGCCTCTGTGTGTGTGTGTGAGAGAGTGAGACTGTGTGTGTGAGAGAGAGTGAGACCAAGCCTCTGTGTGTGTGTGAGAGAGAGTGAGACTGTGTGTGTGAGAGAGAGTGAGACCAAGCCTCTGTGTGGGTATGTGAGAGAGTGAGACTGTGTGTGTGAGAGAGAGTGAGACCAAGCCTCTGTGTGGGTTTGTGAGAGAGTGAGACTGTGTGTGTGAGAGAGAGTGAGACCAAGCCTCTGTGTGTGGGTATGTGAGAGAGTGAGACTGTGTGTGTGAGATAGAGTGAGACCAAGCCTCTGTGTGTGGGTATGTGAGAGCGTGAGACTGTGTGTGTGAGAGAGAGTGAGACCAAGCCTCTGTGTGGGTGTGTGAGAGAGTGAGACTGTGTGTGAGAGAGAGAGTGAGACCAAGCCTCTGTGTGTGGGTATGTGAGACAGTGAGACTGTGTGTGTGTGTGAGAGTGAGACCAAGCCTCTGTGTGTGGGTATGTGAGAGAGTGAGACTGTGTGTGTGAGAGAGAGTGAGACCAAGCCTCTGTGTGTGGGTATGTGAGAGAGTGAGACTGTGTGTGTGAGAGAGAGTGAGACCAAGCCTCTGTGTGTGGGTATGTGAGAGAGTGAGACTGTGTGTGTGAGAGAGAGTGAGACCAAGCCTCTGTGTGTGGGTATGTGAGAGAGTGAGACTGTGTGTGTGAGAGAGGGTGAGACCAAGCCTCTGTGTGTGGGTATGTGAGAGAGTGAGACTGTGTGTGTGAGAGAGAGAATGAGAACAAGCCTCTGTGTGTGGGTATGTGAGAGAGTGAGACTGTGTGTGTGAGAGAGAGTGAGACCAAGCCTCTGTGTGTGGGTATGTGAGAGAGTGAGACTGTGTGTGTGAGAGAGAGAGACCAAGCCTCTGTGTGGGTATTTGAGAGAGTGAGACTGTGTGTGTGAGAGAGAGTGAGACCAAGCCTCTGTGTGGGTATGTGAGAGAGTGAGACTGTGTGTGTGAGAGAGAGTGAGACCAAGCCTCCCTGTGTGGGTGTGTGAGAGTGAGACTGTGTGTGAGAGCGAGAGTGAGACCAAGCCTCTGTGTGGGTGTGTGAGAGAGTGAAACTGTGTGTGTGAGATAGAGTGAGACCAAGCCTCTGTGTGGGTATGTGAGAGAGTGAGACTGTGTGTGTGTGAGAGTGAGACCAAGCCTCTGTGTGTGGGTGTGTGAGAGTGAGACTGTGTGTGTGAGAGAGAGTGAGACCAAGCATCTGTGTGTGGGTATGTGAGAGAGTGAGACTGTGTGTGTGAGAGAGAGAATGAGAACAAGCCTCTGTGTGTGGGTATGTGAGAGAGTGAGACTGTGTGTGTGAGAGAGAGTGAGACCAAGCCTCTGTGTGTGGGTATGTGAGAGAGTGAGACTGTGTGTGTGAGAGAGAGAGACCAAGCCTCTGTGTGGGTATTTGAGAGAGTGAGACTGTGTGTGTGAGAGAGAGTGAGACCAAGCCTCTGTGGGGTTTGTGAGAGAGTGAGACTGTGTGTGTGCGAGAGAGTGAGACCAAGCCTCCGTGTGTGGGTGTGTGAGAGTGAGACTGTGTGTGAGAGCGAGAGTGAGACCAAGCCTCTGTGTGGGTGTGTGAGAGAGTGAAACTGTGTGTGTGAGATAGAGTGAGACCAAACCTCTGTGTGGGTATGTGAGAGAGTGAGACTGTGTGTGTGTGAGAGTGAGACCAAGCCTCTGTGTGTGGGTGTGTGAGAGTGAGACTGTGTGTGTGAGAGAGAGTGAGACCAAGCATCTGTGTGGGTATGTGAGAGAGTGAGACTGTGTGTTTGAGAGAGAGTGAGACTAAGCCTCTGTGTGGGTATGTGAGAGAGTGAGACTGTGTGTACGAGGGAGAGTGAGACCAAGCCTCTGTGTGTGGGTGTGTGAGAGAGTGAGACTGTGTGTGTGAGAGAGAGTGAGACCAAGCCTCTGTGTGTGGGTATGTGAGAGAGTGAGACTGTGTGTGTGAGAGAGAGTGAGACCAAGCCTCTATGTGTGGGTATGTGAGAGAGTGGGACTGTGTGTGTGAGAGAGAGTGAGACCAAGCCTCTGTGTGTGTGTGTGAGAGAGTGAGACTGTGTTTGTGAGAGAGAGTGAGACCAAGCCTCTGCTTGTGTGAGAGAGAGAGTGAGACTGTGTGTGTGAGAGAGAGTGAGACCAAGCCTCTGTGTGGGTATGTGAGAGAGTGAGACTGTGTGTGTGAGAGAGAGTGAGACCAAGCCTCTGTGTGGGTGTGTGAGAGAGTGAGACTGTGTGTGTGAGAGAGAGTGAGACCAAGCCTCTGTGTGTGGGTATGTGAGAGAGTGAGACTGTGTGTGTGAGAGAGAGTGAGACCAAGCCTCTGTGTCGGTGTGTGAGAGAGTGAGACTGTGTGTGTGAGAGAGAGTGAGACCAAGCCTCTGTGTGGGTATGTGAGAGAGTGAGACTGTGTGTGTGTGAGAGTGAGACCAAGCCTCTGTGTGTGGGTGTGTGAGAGTGAGACTGTGTGTGTGAGAGAGAGTGAGACCAAGCATCTGTGTGGGTATGTGAGAGAGTGAGACTGTGTGTTTGAGAGAGAGTGAGACTAAGCCTCTGTGTGGGTATGTGAGAGAGTGAGACTGTGTGTACGAGGGAGAGTGAGACCAAGCCTCTGTGTGTGGGTGTGTGAGAGAGTGAGACTGTGTGTGTGAGAGAGAGTGAGACCAAGCCTCTGTGTGTGGGTATGTGAGAGAGTGAGACTGTGTGTGTGAGAGAGAGTGAGACCAAGCCTCTATGTGTGGGTATGTGAGAGAGTGGGACTGTGTGTGTGAGAGAGAGTGAGACCAAGCCTCTGTGTGTGTGTGTGAGAGAGTGAGACTGTGTTTGTGAGAGAGAGTGAGACCAAGCCTCTGCTTGTGTGAGAGAGAGAGTGAGACTGTGTGTGTGAGAGAGAGTGAGACCAAGCCTCTGTGTGGGTATGTGAGAGAGTGAGACTGTGTGTGTGAGAGAGAGTGAGACCAAGCCTCTGTGTGGGTGTGTGAGAGAGTGAGACTGTGTGTGTGAGAGAGAGTGAGACCAAGCCTCTGTGTGTGGGTATGTGAGAGAGTGAGACTGTGTGTGTGAGAGAGAGTGAGACCAAGCCTCTGTGTCGGTGTGTGAGAGAGTGAGACTGTGTGTGTGAGAGAGAGTGAGACCAAGCCTCTGTGTGTGGGTATGTGAGACAGTGAGACTGTGTGTGTGTGTGAGAGTGAGACCAGCCTCTGTGTGTGGGTATGTGAGAGAGTGAGACTGTGTGTGTGAGAGAGAGTGATACCAAGCCTCTGTGTGTGGGTATGTGAGAGAGTGAGACTGTGTGTGTGAGAGAGAGAATGAGAACAAGCCTCTGTGTGTGGGTATGTGAGAGAGTGAGACTGTGTGTGTGAGAGTGAGTGAGACCAAGCCTCTGTGTGGGTGTGTGTGAGAGAGTGAGACTGTGTGTGTGAGAGAGAGTGAGACCAAGCCTCTGTGTGTGGGTATGTGAGAGAGTGAGACTGTGTGTGTGAGAGAGAGAGACCAAGCCTCTGTGTGGGTATTTGAGAGAGTGAGACTGTGTGTGTGAGAGAGAGTGAGACCAAGCCTCTGTGTGGGTATGTGAGAGAGTGAGACTGTGTGTGTGAGAGAGAGTGAGACCAAGCCTCTGTGTGTGTGTGTGAGAGAGAGTGAGACTGTGTGTGTGAGAGAGAGTGGACCAAGCCTCTGTGTGTGGGTATGTGAGAGAGTGAGACTGTGTGTGTGAGAGAGAGTGAGACCAAGCCTCTGCGTGTGTGTGTGTGAGAGAGTGAGACTGTGTGTGTGAGAGAGAGTGGACCAAGCCTCTGTGTGTGGGTATGTGAGAGAGTGAGACTGTGTGTGTGAGAGAGAGTGAGACCAAGCCTCTGTGTAGGTGTGTGAGAGAGTGAGACTGTGTGTGTGAGAGAGAGTGAGACCAAGCCTCTGTGTGTGGGTATGTGAGACAGTGAGACTGTGTGTGTGTGTGAGAGTGAGACCAAGCCTCTGTGTGGGGGTATGTGAGAGAGTGAGACTGTGTGTGTGAGAGAGAGTGAGACCAAGCCTCTGTGTGTGGGTATGTGAGAGAGTGAGACTGTGTGTGTGAGAGAGAGTGAGACCAAGCCTCTGTGTGTGGGTATGTGAGAGAGTGAGACTGTGTGTCTGAGAGAGAGTGAGACGAAGCCTCTGTTTGTGGGTATGTGAGAGAGTGAGACTGTGTGTGTGAGAGAGTGAGACCAAGCCTCTGTGTGTGGGTATGTGAGAGAGTGAGACTGTGTGTGTGTGAGAGAGAATGAGAACAAGCCTCTGTGTGTGGGTATGTGAGAGAGTGAGACTGTGTGTGTGAGAGAGAGTGAGACCAAGCCTCTGTGTGGGTGTGTGTGAGAGAGTGAGACTGTGTGTGTGAGAGAGAGTGAGACCAAGCCTCTGTGTGTGGGTATGTGAGAGAGTGAGACTGTGTGTGTGAGAGAGAGAGACCAAGCCTCTGTGTGGGTATTTGAGAGAGTGAGACTGTGTGTGTGAGAGAGAGTGAGACCAAGCCTCTGTGTGGGTATGTGAGAGAGTGAGACTGTGTGTGTGCGAGAGAGTGAGACCAAGCCTCCGTGTGTGGGTGTGTGAGAGTGAGACTGTGTGTGAGAGCGAGAGTGAGACCTAGCCTCTGTGTGGGTGTGTGAGAGAGTGAGACTGTGTGTGTGAGAGAGAGTGAGACCAAGCCTCTGTGTGGGTATGTGAGAGAGTGAGACTGTGTGTGTGTGAGAGTGAGACCAAGCCTCTGTGTGTGGGTGTGTGAGAGTGAGACTGTGTGTGTGAGAGAGAGTGAGACCAAGCATCTGTGTGGGTATGTGAGAGAGTGAGACTGTGTGTGTGAGAGAGAGTGAGACTAAGCCTCTGTGTGGGTATGTGAGAGAGTGAGACTGTGTGTACGAGAGAGAGTGAGACCAAGCCTCTGTGTGTGGGTGTGTGAGAGATTGAGACTGTGTGTGTGAGAGAGAGTGAGACCAAGCCTCTGTGTGTGGGTATGTGAGAGAGTGAGACTGTGTGTGTGAGAGAGAGTGAGACCAAGCCTCTGTGTGTGGGTATGTGAGAGAGTGGGACTGTGTGTGTGAGAGAGAGTGAGACCAAGCCTCTGTGTGTGTGTGTGAGAGAGTGAGACTGTGTGTGTGAGAGAGAGTGAGACCAAGCCTCTGTGTGTGTGAGAGAGAGAGTGAGACTGTGTGTGTGAGAGAGAGTGAGACCAAGCCTCTGTGTGGGTATGTGAGAGAGTGAGACTGTGTGTGTGAGAGAGAGTGAGACCAAGCCTCTGTGTGGGTGTGTGAGAGAGTGAGACTGTGTGTGTGAGAGAGAGTGAGACCAAGCCTCTGTGTGTGGGTGTGTGAGAGAGTGAGACTGTGTGCGTGAGATAGAGTGAGACCAAGCCTCTGTGTGTGGGTATGTGAGAGAGTGAGACTGTGTGTGTGAGAGAGAGTGAGACCAAGCCTCTGTGTCGGTGTGTGAGAGAGTGAGACTGTGTGTGTGAGAGAGAGTGAGACCAAGCCTCTGTGTGTGGGTATGTGAGAAAGTGAGACTGTGTGTGTGTGTGAGAGTTAGACCAAGCCTCTGTGTGTGGGTATGTGAGAGAGTGAGACTGTGTGTGTGAGAGAGAGTGATACCAAGCCTCTGTGTGTGGGTATGTGAGAGAGTGAGACTGTGTGTGTGAGAGAGAGTGAGACCAAGCCTCAGTGTGTGGGTATGTGAGAGAGTGAGACTGTGTGTGTGAGAGAGAGAATGAGAACAAGCCTCTGTGTGTGGGTATGTGAGAGAGTGAGACTGTGTGTGTGAGAGTGAGTGAGACCAAGCCTCTGTGTGGGTGTGTGTGAGAGAGTGAGACTGTGTGTGTGAGAGAGAGTGAGACCAAGCCTCTGTGTGTGGGTATGTGAGAGAGTGAGACTGTGTGTGTGAGAGAGAGAATGAGAACAAGCCTCTGTGTGTGGGTATGTGAGAAAGTGAGACTGTGTGTGTGAGAGTGAGTGAGACCAAGCCTCTGTGTGGGTGTGTGTGAGAGAGTGAGACTGTGTGTGTGAGAGAGAGTGAGACCAAGCCTCTGTGTGAGGGTATGTGAGAGAGTGAGACTGTGTGTGTGAGAAAGAGAGACCAAGCCTCTGTGTGGGTATTTGAGAGAGTGAGACTGTGTGTGTGAGAGAGAGTGAGACCAAGCCTCTGTGTTGGTATGTGGGAGAGTGAGACTGTGTGTGTGAGAGAGAGTGAGACCAAGCCTCTGTGTGTGTGTGTGTGAGAGTGAGACTGCGTGTGAGAGAGAGAGTGAGACCAAGCCTCTGTGTGGGTGTGTGAGAGAGTGAGACTGTGTGTGTGAGAGAGAGTGAGACCAAGCCTCTGTGTGGGTATGTGAGAGAGTGAGACTGCGTGTGTGAGAGAGTGAGACCAAGCCTCTGTGTGTGGGTGTGTGAGAGTGAGACTGTGTGTGTGAGAGAGAGTGAGACAAAGCCTCTGTGTGGGTATGTGAGAGAGTGAGACTGTGTGTGTGAGAGAGAGTGAGACCAAGCCTCTGTGTGTGGGTATGTGAGAGAGTGAGACTGTGTGTGTGAGAGAGAGTGAGACCAAGCCTCTGTGTGTGGGTGTGTGAGAGAGTGAGACTGTGTGTGTGAGAGAGAGTGAGACCAAACCTCTGTGTGTGGGTATGTGAGAGAGTGAGACTGTGTGTGTGAGAGAGAGTGAGACCAAGCCTCTGTGTGTGGGTATGTGAGACAGTGAGACTGTGTGTGTGAGAGAGAGTGAGACCAAGCCTCTGTGTGTGGGTGTGTGAGAGAGTGAGACTGTGTGTGTGAGAGAGAGTGAGACCAAACCTCTGTGTGTGGGTATGTGAGAGAGTGAGACTGTGTGTGTGAGAGAGAGTGAGACCAAGCCTCTGTGTGTGGGTATGTGAGACAGTGAGACTGTGTGTGTGTGTGAGAGTGAGACCAAGCCTCTGTGTGTGGGTATGTGAGAGAGTGAGACTGTGTGTGTGAGAGAGAGTGAGACCAAGCCTCTGTGTGTGGGTATGTGAGAGAGTGAGACTGTGTGTGTGAGAGAGAGTGAGACCAAGCCTCTGTGTGTGGGTATGTGAGAGAGTGAGACTGTGTGTGTGAGAGAGGGTGAGACCAAGCCTCTGTGTGTGGGTATGTGAGAGAGTGAGACTGTGTGTGTGAGAGAGGGTGAGACCAAGCCTCTGTGTGTGGGTATGTGAGAGAGTGAGACTGTGTGTGTGAGAGAGAGAATGAGAACAAGCCTCTGTGTGTGGGTATGTGAGAGAGTGAGACTGTGTGTGTGAGAGAGAGTGAGACCAAGCCTCTGTGTGGGTGTGTGTGAGAGAGTGAGACTGTGTGTGTGAGAGAGAGAGACCAAGCCTCTGTGTGGGTATTTGAGAGAGTGAGACTGTGTGTGTGAGAGAGAGTGAGACCAAGCCTCTGTGTGGGTATGTGAGAGAGTGAGACTGTGTGTGTGAGAGAGAGTGAGACCAAGCCTCTGTGTGTGCGTGTGTGAGAGTGAGACTGTGTGTGAGAGAGAGAGTGAGACCAAGCCTCTGTGTGGGTGTGTGAGAGAGTGAGACTGTGTGTACGAGAGAGAGTGAGACCAAGCCTCTGTGTGTGGGTGTGTGAGAGTGAGACTGTGTGTGTGAGAGAGAGTGAGACCAAGCCTCTGTGTGGGTGTGTGAGAGACTGAGACTGTGTGTGTGAGAGAGAGTGAGACTAAGCCTCTGTGTGGGTATGTGAGAGAGTGAGACTGTGTGTACGAGAGAGAGTGAGACCAAGCCTCTGTGTGTGGGTGTGTGAGAGAGTGAGACTGTGTGTGTGAGAGAGAGTGAGACCAAGCCTCTGTGTGTGGGTGTGTGAGAGTGAGACTGTGTGTGTGAGAGAGAGTGAGACCAAGCCTCTGTGTGTGGGTGTGTGAGAGAGTGAGACTGTGTGTGTGTGTGAGAGTGAGACCAAGCCTCTGTGTGTGGGTATGTGAGAGAGTGAGACTGTGTGTGTGAGAGAGAGTGAGACCAAAGCTCTGTGTGTGGGTATGTGAGAGAGTGAGACTGTGTGTGTGAGAGAGAGTGAGACCAAGCCTCTGTGTGTGTGTGTGAGAGAGTGAGACTGTGTGTGTGAGAGAGAGTGAGACCAAGCCTCTGTGTGTGTGTGAGAGAGAGTGAGACTGTGTGTGTGAGAGAGAGTGAGACCAAGCCTCTGTGTGGGTATGTGAGAGAGTGAGACTGTGTGTGTGAGAGAGAGTGAGACCAAGCCTCTGTGTGGGTGTGTGAGAGAGTGAGACTGTGTGTGTGAGAGAGAGTGAGACCAAGCCTCTGTGTGTGGGTATGTGAGAGAGTGAGACAGTGTGTGTGAGATAGAGTGAGACCAAGCCTCTGTGTGTGGGTATGTGAGAGAGTGAGACTGTGTGTGTGAGAGAGAGTGAGACCAAGCCTCTGTGTCGGTGTGTTAGAGAGTGAGAGTGTGTGTGTGAGAGAGAGTGAGACCAAGCCTCTGTGTGTGGGTATGTGAGAGAGTGAGACTGTGTGTGTGAGATAGAGTGAGACCAAGCCTCTGTGTGTGGGTATGTGAGAGAGTGAGACTGTGTGTGTGAGAGAGAGTGAGACCAAGCCTCTGTGTGGGTGTGTGAGAGAGTGAGACTGTGTGTGTGAGAGAGAGTGAGACCAAGCCTCTGTGTGTGGGTATGTGAGACAGTGAGACTGTGTGTGTGTGTGAGAGTGAGACCAAACCTCTGTGTGTGGGTATGTGAGAGAGTGAGACTGTGTGTGTGAGAGAGAGTGAGACCAAGCCTCTGTGTGTGGGTATGTGAGAGAGTGAGAATGTGTGTGTGAGAGAGAGTGAGACCAAGCCTCTGTGTGTGGGTATGTGAGAGAGTGAGACTGTGTGTGTGAGAGAGAGTGAGTCCAAGCCTCTGTGTGTGGGTATGTGAGAGAGTGAGACTGTGTGTGTGAGAGAGGGTGAGACCAAGCCTCTGTGTGTGGGTATGTGAGAGAGTGAGACTGTGTGTGTGAGAGAGAGTGAGACCAAGCCTCTGTGTGTGGGTATGTGAGACAGTGAGACTGTGTGTGTGTGTGAGAGTGAGACCAAATCTCTGTGTGTGGGTATGTGAGAGAGTGAGACTGTGTGTGTGAGAGAGAGTGAGACCAAGCCTCTGTGTGTCGGTATGTGAGAGAGTGAGACTGTGTGTGTGAGAGAGAGTGAGACCAAGCCTCTGTGTGTGGGTATGTGAGAGAGTGAGACTGTGTGTGTGAGAGAGAGTGAGACCAAGCCTCTGTGTGTGGGTATGTGAGAGAGTGAGACTGTGTGTGTGAGAGAGAGTGAGACCAAGCCTCTGTGTGTGTGTGTGAGAGAGTGAGACTGTGTGTGTGAGAGAGAGTGGACCAAGCCTCTGTGTGTGGGTATGTGAGAGAGTGAGACTGTGTGTGTGAGAGAGAGTGAGACCAAGCCTCTGTGTGGGTGTGTGTGAGAGAGTGAGACTGTGTGTGTGAGAGAGAGTGGACCAAGCCTCTGTGTGTGGGTATGTGAGAGAGTGAGACTGTGTGTGTGAGAGAGAGTGAGACCAAGCCTCTGTGTAGGTGTGTGAGAGAGTGAGACTGTGTGTGTGAGAGAGAGTGAGACCAAGCCTCTGTGTGTGGGTATGTGAGACAGTGAGACTGTGTGTGTGTGTGAGAGTGAGACCAAGCCTCTGTGTGGGGGTATGTGAGAGAGTGAGACTGTGTGTGTGAGAGAGAGTGAGACCAAGCCTCTGTGTGTGGGTATGTGAGAGAGTGAGACTGTGTGTGTGAGAGAGAGTGAGACCAAGCCTCTGTGTGTGGGTATGTGAGAGAGTGAGACTGTGTGTCTGAGAGAGAGTGAGACCAAGCCTCTGTGTGTGGGTATGTGAGAGAGTGAGACTGTGTGTGTGAGAGAGAGTGAGACCAAGCCTCTGTGTGTGGGTATGTGAGAGAGTGAGACTGTGTGTGTGAGAGAGAGAATGAGAACAAGCCTCTGTGTGTGGGTATGTGAGAGAGTGAGACTGTGTGTGAGAGAGAGAGACCAAGCCTCTGTGTGGGTATTTGAGAGAGTGAGACTGTGTGTGTGAGAGAGAGTGAGACCAAGCCTCTGTGTGGGTATGTGAGAGAGTGAGAGTGTGTGTGCGAGAGAGTGAGACCAAGCCTCCGTGTGTGGGTGTGTGAGAGTGAGACTGTGTGTGAGAGCGAGAGTGAGACCTAGCCTCTGTGTGGGTGTGTGAGAGAGTGAGACTGTGTGTGTGTGAGAGAGTGAGACCAAGCCTCTGTGTGGGTATGTGAGAGAGTGAGACTGTGTGTGTGTGAGAGTGAGACCAAGCCTCTGTGTGTGGGTGTGTGAGAGTGAGACTGTGTGTGTGAGAGAGAGTGAGACCAAGCATCTGTGTGGGTATGTGAGAGAGTGAGACTGTGTGTGTGAGAGAGAGTGAGACTAAGCCTCTGTGTGGGTATGTGAGAGAGTGAGACTGTGTGTACGAGAGAGAGTGAGACCAAGCCTCTGTGTGTGGGTGTGTGAGAGAGTGAGACTGTGTGTGTGAGAGAGAGTGAGACCAAGCCTCTGTGTGTGGGTATGTGAGAGAGTGAGACTGTGTGTGTGAGAGAGAGTGAGACCAAGCCTCTGTGTGTGGGTATGTGAGAGAGTGGGACTGTGTGTGTGAGAGAGAGTGAGACCAAGCCTCTGTGTGTGTGTGTGAGAGAGTGAGACTGTGTGTGTGAGAGAGAGTGAGACCAAGCCTCTGTGTGTGTGTGAGAGAGAGTGAGACTGTGTGTGAGAGAGAGAGTGAGACCAAGCCTCTGTGTGGGTATGTGAGAGAGTGAGACTGTGTGTGTGAGAGAGAGTGAGACCAAGCCTCTGTGTGGGTGTGTTAGAGAGTGAGACTGTGTGTGTGAGAGAGAGTGAGACCAAGCCTCTGTGTGTGGGTATGTGAGAGAGTGAGACTGTGTGTGTGAGATAGAGTGAGACCAAGCCTCTGTGTGTGGGTATGTGAGAGAGTGAGACTGTGTGTGTGAGAGAGAGTGAGACCAAGCCTCTGTGTCGGTGTGTGAGAGAGTGAGACTGTGTGTGTGAGAGAGAGTGAGACCAAGCCTCTGTGTGTGGGTATGTGAGACAGTGAGACTGTGTGTGTGTGTGAGAGTGAGACCAAGCCTCTGTGTGTGGGTATGTGAGAGAGTGAGACTGTGTGTGTGAGAGAGAGTGATACCAAGCCTCTGTGTGTGGGTATGTGAGAGAGTGAGACTGTGTGTGTGAGAGAGAGTGAGACCAAGCCTCAGTGTGTGGGTATGTGAGAGAGTGAGACTGTGTGTGTGAGAGAGAGAATGAGAACAAGCCACTGTGTGTGGGTATGTGAGAGAGTGAGACTGTGTGTGTGAGAGTGAGTGAGACCAAGCCTCTGTGTGGGTGTGTGTGAGAGAGTGAGACTGTGTGTGTGAGAGAGAGTGAGACCAAGCCTCTGTGTGTGGGTATGTGAGAGAGTGAGACTGTGTGTGTGAGAGAGAGAATGAGAACAAGCCTCTGTGTGTGGGTATGTGAGAAAGTGAGACTGTGTGTGTGAGAGTGAGTGAGACCAAGCCTCTGTGTGTGGGTATGTGAGAGAGTGAGACTGTGTGTGTGAGAGAGAGTGAGACCAAGCCTCAGTGTGTGGGTATGTGAGAGAGTGAGACTGTGTGTGTGAGAGAGAGTGAGACCAAGCCTCTGTGTGTGGGTATGTGAGACAGTGAGACTGTGTGTGTGTGTGAGAGTGAGACCAAACCTCTGTGTGTGGGTATGTGAGAGAGTGAGACTGTGTGTGTGAGAGAGAGTGAGACCAAGCCTCTGTGTGTGGGTATGTGAGAGAGTGAGACTGTGTGTGTGAGAGAGAGTGAGACCAAGCCTCTGTGTGTGGGTATGTGAGAGAGTGAGACTGTGTGTGTGAGAGAGAGTGAGTCCAAGCCTCTGTGTGTGGGTATGTGAGAGAGTGAGACTGTGTGTGTGAGAGAGGGTGAGACCAAGCCTCTGTGTGTGGGTATGTGAGAGAGTGAGACTGTGTGTGTGAGAGAGAGTGAGACCAAGCCTCTGTGTGTGGGTATGTGAGACAGTGAGACTGTGTGTGTGTGTGAGAGTGAGACCAAACCTCTGTGTGTGGGTATGTGAGAGAGTGAGACTGTGTGTGTGAGAGAGAGTGAGACCAAGCCTCTGTGTGTCGGTATGTGAGAGAGTGAGACTGTGTGTGTGAGAGAGAGTGAGACCAAGCCTCTGTGTGTGGGTATGTGAGAGAGTGAGACTGTGTGTGTGAGAGAGAGTGAGACCAAGCCTCTGTGTGTGGGTATGTGAGAGAGTGAGACTGTGTGTGTGAGAGAGAGTGAGACCAAGCCTCTGTGTGTGTGTGTGAGAGAGTGAGACTGTGTGTGTGAGAGAGAGTGGACCAAGCCTCTGTGTGTGGGTATGTGAGAGAGTGAGACTGTGTGTGTGAGAGAGAGTGAGACCAAGCCTCTGTGTGGGTGTGTGTGAGAGAGTGAGACTGTGTGTGTGAGAGAGAGTGGACCAAGCCTCTGTGTGTGGGTATGTGAGAGAGTGAGACTGTGTGTGTGAGAGAGAGTGAGACCAAGCCTCTGTGTAGGTGTGTGAGAGAGTGAGACTGTGTGTGTGAGAGAGAGTGAGACCAAGCCTCTGTGTGTGGGTATGTGAGACAGTGAGACTGTGTGTGTGTGTGAGAGTGAGACCAAGCCTCTGTGTGGGGGTATGTGAGAGAGTGAGACTGTGTGTGTGAGAGAGAGTGAGACCAAGCCTCTGTGTGTGGGTATGTGAGAGAGTGAGACTGTGTGTGTGAGAGAGAGTGAGACCAAGCCTCTGTGTGTGGGTATGTGAGAGAGTGAGACTGTGTGTCTGAGAGAGAGTGAGACCAAGCCTCTGTGTGTGGGTATGTGAGAGAGTGAGACTGTGTGTGTGAGAGAGTGAGACCAAGCCTCTGTGTGTGGGTATGTGAGAGAGTGAGACTGTGTGTGTGAGAGAGAGAATGAGAACAAGCCTCTGTGTGTGGGTATGTGAGAGAGTGAGACTGTGTGTGTGAGAGAGAGTGAGACCAAGCCTCTGTGTGGGTGTGTGTGAGAGAGTGAGACTGTGTGTGTGAGAGAGAGTGAGACCAAGCCTCTGTGTGTGGGTATGTGAGAGAGTGAGACTGTGTGTGTGAGAGAGAGAGACCAAGCCTCTGTGTGGGTATTTGAGAGAGTGAGACTGTGTGTGTGAGAGAGAGTGAAACCAAGCCTCTGTGTGGGTATGTGAGAGAGTGAGACTGTGTGTGTGAGAGAGAGTGAGACCAAGCCTCTGTGTGTGGGCATGTGAGACAGTGAGACTGTGTGTGTGTGTGAGAGTGAGACCAAACCTCTGTGTGTGGGTATGTGAGAGAGTGAGACTGTGTGTGTGAGAGAGAGTGAGACCAAGCCTCTGTGTGTGGGTATGTGAGAGAGTGAGTCTGTGTGTTTGAGAGAGAGTGAGACCAAGCCTCTGTGTGGGTATGTGAGAGATTGAGACTGTGTGTGTGAGAGAGGGTGAGACCAAGCCTCTGTGTGTGGGTATGTGAGAGAGTGAGACTGTGTGTGTGAGAGAGAGTGAGACCAAGCCTCTGTGTGTGGGTATGTGAGAGAGTGAGACTGTGTGTGTGAGAGAGAGTGAGTCCAAGCCTCTGTGTGTGGGTATGTGAGAGAGTGAGACTGTGTGTGTGAGAGAGGGTGAGACCAAGCCTCTGTGTGTGGGTATGTGAGAGAGTGAGACTGTGTGTGTGAGAGAGAGTGAGACCAAGCCTCTGTGTGTGGGCATGTGAGACAGTGAGACTGTGTGTGTGTGTGAGAGTGAGACCAAACCTCTGTGTGTGGGTATGTGAGAGAGTGAGACTGTGTGTGTGAGAGAGAGTGAGACCAAGCCTCTGTGTGTGGGTATGTGAGAGAGTGAGTCTGTGTGTTTGAGAGAGAGTGAGACCAAGCCTCTGTGTGGGTATGTGAGAGATTGAGACTGTGTGTGTGAGAGAGAGTGAGACCAAGCCTCTGTGTGTGGGTGTGTGAGAGAGTGAGACTGTGTGTGTGAGAGAGAGTGAGACCAAGCCTCTGTGTGTGGGTATGTGAGAGAGTGAGACTGTGTGTGTGAGAGAGTGTGAGACCAAGCCTCTGTGTGTGGGTATGTGAGAGAGTGAGACTGTGTGTGTGAGAGAGAGTGAGACCAAGCCTCTGTGTGGGTGTGTGAGAGAGTGAGACTGTGTGTGTGAGTGAGAGTGAGACCAAGCCTCTGTGTGTGGGTATGTGAGAGAGTGAGACTGTGTGTGTGTGTGAGAGTGAGACCAAGCCTCTGTGTGTGGGTATGTGAGAGAGTGAGACTGTGTGTGTGAGAGAGAGTGAGACCAAGCCTCTGTGTGTGGGTATGTGAGAGAGTGAGACTGTGTGTGTGAGAGAGAGTGAGACCAAGCCTCTGTGTGTGTGTGTGAGAGAGTGAGACTGTGTGTGTGAGAGAGAGTGAGACCAAGCCTCTGTGTGTGTGTGAGAGAGAGTGAGACTGTGTGTGTGAGAGAGAGTGAGACCAAGCCTCTGTGTGGGTATGTGAGAGAGTGAGACTGTGTGTGTGAGAGAGAGTGAGACCAAGCCTCTGTGTGGGTTTGTGAGAGAGTGAGACTGTGTGTGTGAGAGAGAGTGAGACCAAGCCTCTGTGTGTGGGTATGTGAGAGAGTGAGACTGTGTGTGTGAGATAGAGTGAGACCAAGCCTCTGTGTGTGGGTATGTGAGAGCGTGAGACTGTGTGTGTGAGAGAGAGTGAGACCAAGCCTCTGTGTGGGTGTGTGAGAGAGTGAGACTGTGTGTGAGAGAGAGAGTGAGACCAAGCCTCTGTGTGTGGGTATGTGAGACAGTGAGACTGTGTGTGTGTGTGAGAGTGAGACCAAGCCTCTGTGTGTGGGTATGTGAGAGAGTGAGACTGTGTGTGTGAGAGAGAGTGAGACCAAGCCTCTGTGTGTGGGTATGTGAGAGAGTGAGACTGTGTGTGTGAGAGAGAGTGAGACCAAGCCTCTGTGTGTGGGTATGTGAGAGAGTGAGACTGTGTGTGTGAGAGAGAGTGAGACCAAGCCTCTGTGTGTGGGTATGTGAGAGAGTGAGACTGTGTGTGTGAGAGAGGGTGAGACCAAGCCTCTGTGTGTGGGTATGTGAGAGAGTGAGACTGTGTGTGTGAGAGAGAGAATGAGAACAAGCCTCTGTGTGTGGGTATGTGAGAGAGTGAGACTGTGTGTGTGAGAGAGAGTGAGACCAAGCCTCTGTGTGTGGGTATGTGAGAGAGTGAGACTGTGTGTGTGAGAGAGAGAGACCAAGCCTCTGTGTGGGTATTTGAGAGAGTGAGACTGTGTGTGTGAGAGAGAGTGAGACCAAGCCTCTGTGTGGGTATGTGAGAGAGTGAGACTGTGTGTGTGAGAGAGAGTGAGACCAAGCCTCCCTGTGTGGGTGTGTGAGAGTGAGACTGTGTGTGAGAGCGAGAGTGAGACCAAGCCTCTGTGTGGGTGTGTGAGAGAGTGAAACTGTGTGTGTGAGATAGAGTGAGACCAAGCCTCTGTGTGGGTATGTGAGAGAGTGAGACTGTGTGTGTGTGAGAGTGAGACCAAGCCTCTGTGTGTGGGTGTGTGAGAGTGAGACTGTGTGTGTGAGAGAGAGTGAGACCAAGCATCTGTGTGTGGGTATGTGAGAGAGTGAGACTGTGTGTGTGAGAGAGAGAATGAGAACAAGCCTCTGTGTGTGGGTATGTGAGAGAGTGAGACTGTGTGTGTGAGAGAGAGTGAGACCAAGCCTCTGTGTGTGGGTATATGAGAGAGTGAGACTGTGTGTGTGAGAGAGAGAGACCAAGCCTCTGTGTGGGTATTTGAGAGAGTGAGACTGTGTGTGTGAGAGAGAGTGAGACCAAGCCTCTGTGTGGGTATGTGAGAGAGTGAGACTGTGTGTGTGCGAGAGAGTGAGACCAAGCCTCCGTGTGTGGGTGTGTGAGAGTGAGACTGTGTGTGAGAGCGAGAGTGAGACCAAGCCTCTGTGTGGGTGTGTGAGAGAGTGAAACTGTGTGTGTGAGATAGAGTGAGACCAAACCTCTGTGTGGGTATGTGAGAGAGTGAGACTGTGTGTGTGTGAGAGTGAGACCAAGCCTCTGTGTGTGGGTGTGTGAGAGTGAGACTGTGTGTGTGAGAGAGAGTGAGACCAAGCATCTGTGTGGGTATGTGAGAGAGTGAGACTGTGTGTTTGAGATAGAGTGAGACTGAGCCTCTGTGTGGGTATGTGAGAGAGTGAGACTGTGTGTACGAGGGAGAGTGAGACCAAGCCTCTGTGTGTGGGTGTGTGAGAGAGTGAGACTGTGTGTGTGAGAGAGAGTGAGACCAAGCCTCTGTGTGTGGGTATGTGAGAGAGTGAGACTGTGTGTGTGAGAGAGAGTGAGACCAAGCCTCTTTGTGTGGGTATGTGAGAGAGTGGGACTGTGTGTGTGAGAGAGAGTGAGACCAAGCCTCTGTGTGTGTGTGTGAGAGAGTGAGACTGTGTTTGTGAGAGAGAGTGAGACCAAGCCTCTGCTTGTGTGAGAGAGAGAGTGAGACTGTGTGTGTGAGAGAGAGTGAGACCAAGCCTCTGTGTGGGTATGTGAGAGAGTGAGACTGTGTGTGTGAGAGAGAGTGAGACCAAGCCTCTGTGTGGGTGTGTGAGAGAGTGAGACTGTGTGTGTGAGAGAGAGTGAGACCAAGCCTCTGTGTGTGGGTATGTGAGAGAGTGAGACTGTGTGTGTGAGATAGAGTGAGACCAAGCCTCTGTGTGTGGGTATGTGAGAGAGTGAGACTGTGTGTGTGAGAGAGAGTGAGACCAAGCCTCTGTGTCGGTGTGTGAGAGAGTGAGACTGTGTGTGTGAGAGAGAGTGAGACCAAGCCTCTGTGTGTGGGTATGTGAGACAGTGAGACTGTGTGTGTGTGTGAGAGTGAGACCAAGCCTCTGTGTGTGGGTATGTGAGAGAGTGAGACTGTGTGTGTGAGAGAGAGTGATACCAAGCCTCTGTGTGTGGGTATGTGAGAGAGTGAGACTGTGTGTGTGAGAGAGAGAATGAGAACAAGCCTCTGTGTGTGGGTATGTGAGAGAGTGAGACTGTGTGTGTGAGAGTGAGTGAGACCAAGCCTCTGTGTGGGTGTGTGTGAGAGAGTGAGACTGTGTGTGTGAGAGAGAGTGAGACCAAGCCTCTGTGTGTGGGTATGTGAGAGAGTGAGACTGTGTGTGTGAGAGAGAGAGACCAAGCCTCTGTGTGGGTATTTGAGAGAGTGAGACTGTGTGTGTGAGAGAGAGTGAGACCAAGCCTCTGTGTGGGTATGTGAGAGAGTGAGACTGTGTATGTGAGAGAGAGTGAGACCAAGCCTCTGTGTGTGTGTGTGAGAGAGAGTGAGACTGTGTGTGTGAGAGAGAGTGGACCAAGCCTCTGTGTGTGGGTATGTGAGAGAGTGAGACTGTGTGTGTGAGAGAGAGTGAGACCAAGCCTCTGCGTGGGTGTGTGTGAGAGAGTGAGACTGTGTGTGTGAGAGAGAGTGGACCAAGCCTCTGTGTGTGGGTATGTGAGAGAGTGAGACTGTGTGTGTGAGAGAGAGTGAGACCAAGCCTCTGTGTAGGTGTGTGAGAGAGTGAGACTGTGTGTGTGAGAGAGAGTGAGACCAAGCCACTGTGTGTGGGTATGTGAGACAGTGAGACTGTGTGTGTGTGTGAGAGTGAGACCAAGCCTCTGTGTGGGGGTATGTGAGAGAGTGAGACTGTGTGTGTGAGAGAGAGTGAGACCAAGCCTCTGTGTGTGGGTATGTGAGAGAGTGAGACTGTGTGTGTGAGAGAGAGTGAGACCAAGCCTCTGTGTGTGGGTATGTGAGAGAGTGAGACTGTGTGTCTGAGAGAGAGAGAGACCAAGCCTCTGTGTGTGGGTATGTGAGAGAGTGAGACTGTGTGTGTGAGAGAGTGAGACCAAGCCTCTGTGTGTGGGTATGTGAGAGAGTGAGACTGTGTGTGTGAGAGAGAGAATGAGAACAAGCCTCTGTGTGTGGGTATGTGAGAGAGTGAGACTGTGTGTGTGAGAGAGTGAGACCAAGCCTCTGTGTGTGGGTATGTGAGAGAGTGAGACTGTGTGTGTGAGAGAGAGAGACCAAGCCTCTGTGTGGGTATTTGAGAGAGTGAGACTGTGTGTGTGAGAGAGAGTGAGACCAAGCCTCTGTGTGGGTATGTGAGAGAGTGAGACTGTGTGTGTGCGAGAGAGTGAGACCAAGCCTCCGTGTGTGGGTGTGTGAGAGTGAGACTGTGTGTGAGAGCGAGAGTGAGACCTAGCCTCTGTATGGGTGTGTGAGAGAGTGAGACTGTGTGTGTGAGAGAGAGTGAGACCAAGCCTCTGTGTGGGTATGTGAGAGAGTGAGACTGTGTGTGTGTGAGAGTGAGACCAAGCCTCTGTGTGTGGGTGTGTGAGAGTGAGACTGTGTGTGTGAGAGAGAGTGAGACCAAGCATCTGTGTGGGTATGTGAGAGAGTGAGACTGTGTGTGTGAGAGAGAGTGAGACTAAGCCTCTGTGTGGGTATGTGAGAGAGTGAGACTGTGTGTACGAGAGAGAGTGAGACCAAGCCTCTGTGTGTGGGTGTGTGAGAGAGTGAGACTGTGTGTGTGAGAGTGAGTGAGACCAAGCCTCTGTGTGTGGGTATGTGAGAGAGTGAGACTGTGTGTGTGAGAGAGAGTGAGACCAAGCCTCTGTGTGTGGGTATGTGAGAGAGTGGGACTGTGTGTGTGAGAGAGAGTGAGACCAAGCCTCTGTGTGGGGGTATGTGAGAGAGTGAGACTGTGTGTGTGAGAGAGAGTGAGACCAAGCCTCTGTGTGTGGGTATGTGAGAGAGTGAGACTGTGTGTGTGAGAGAGAGTGAGACCAAGCCTCTGTGTGTGGGTATGTGAGAGAGTGAGACTGTGTGTCTGAGAGAGAGAGAGACCAAGCCTCTGTGTGTGGGTATGTGAGAGAGTGAGACTGTGTGTGTGAGAGAGTGAGACCAAGCCTCTGTGTGTGGGTATGTGAGAGAGTGAGACTGTGTGTGTGTGAGAGAGAATGAGAACAAGCCTCTGTGTGTGGGTATGTGAGAGAGTGAGACTGTGTGTGTGAGAGAGTGAGACCAAGCCTCTGTGTGTGGGTATGTGAGAGAGTGAGACTGTGTGTGTGAGAGAGAGAGACCAAGCCTCTGTGTGGGTATTTGAGAGAGTGAGACTGTGTGTGTGAGAGAGAGTGAGACCAAGCCTCTGTGTGGGTATGTGAGAGAGTGAGACTGTGTGTGTGCGAGAGAGTGAGACCAAGCCTCCGTGTGTGGGTGTGTGAGAGTGAGACTGTGTGTGAGAGCGAGAGTGAGACCTAGCCTCTGTATGGGTGTGTGAGAGAGTGAGACTGTGTGTGTGAGAGAGAGTGAGACCAAGCCTCTGTGTGGGTATGTGAGAGAGTGAGACTGTGTGTGTGTGAGAGTGAGACCAAGCCTCTGTGTGTGGGTGTGTGAGAGTGAGACTGTGTGTGTGAGAGAGAGTGAGACCAAGCATCTGTGTGGGTATGTGAGAGAGTGAGACTGTGTGTGTGAGAGAGAGTGAGACTAAGCCTCTGTGTGGGTATGTGAGAGAGTGAGACTGTGTGTACGAGAGAGAGTGAGACCAAGCCTCTGTGTGTGGGTGTGTGAGAGAGTGAGACTGTGTGTGTGAGAGAGAGTGAGACCAAGCCTCTGTGTGTGGGTATGTGAGAGAGTGAGACTGTGTGTGTGAGAGAGAGTGAGACCAAGCCTCTGTGTGTGGGTATGTGAGAGAGTGGGACTGTGTGTGTGAGAGAGAGTGAGACCAAGCCTCTGTGTGTGTGTGTGAGAGAGTGAGACTGTGTGTGTGAGAGAGAGTGAGACCAAGCCTCTGTGTGTGTGAGAGAGAGAGTGAGACTGTGTGTGTGAGAGAGAGTGAGACCAAGCCTCTGTGTGGGTATGTGAGAGAGTGAGACTGTGTGTGTGAGAGAGAGTGAGACCAAGCCTCTGTGTGGGTGTGTGAGAGAGTGAGACTGTGTGTGTGAGAGAGAGTGAGACCAAGCCTCTGTGTGTGGGTGTGTGAGAGAGTGAGACTGTGTGCGTGAGATAGAGTGAGACCAAGCCTCTGTGTGTGGGTATGTGAGAGAGTGAGACTGTGTGTGTGAGAGAGAGTGAGACCAAGCCTCTGTGTCGGTGTGTGAGAGAGTGAGACTGTGTGTGTGAGAGAGAGTGAGACCAAGCCTCTGTGTGTGGGTATGTGAGAAAGTGAGACTGTGTGTGTGTGTGAGAGTTAGACCAAGCCTCTGTGTGTGGGTATGTGAGAGAGTGAGACTGTGTGTGTGAGAGAGAGTGATACCAAGCCTCTGTGTGTGGGTATGTGAGAGAGTGAGACTGTGTGTGTGAGAGAGAGTGAGACCAAGCCTCAGTGTGTGGGTATGTGAGAGAGTGAGACTGTGTGTGTGAGAGAGAGAATGAGAACAAGCCTCTGTGTGTGGGTATGTGAGAGAGTGAGACTGTGTGTGTGAGAGTGAGTGAGACCAAGCCTCTGTGTGGGTGTGTGTGAGAGAGTGAGACTGTGTGTGTGAGAGAGAGTGAGACCAAGCCTCTGTGTGTGGGTATGTGAGAGAGTGAGACTGTGTGTGTGAGAGAGCGAATGAGAACAAGCCTCTGTGTGTGGGTATGTGAGAAAGTGACACTGTGTGTGTGAGAGTGAGTGAGACCAAGCCTCTGTGTGGGTGTGTGTGAGAGAGTGAGACTGTGTGTGTGAGAGAGAGTGAGACCAAGCCTCTGTGTGTGGGTATGTGAGAGAGTGAGACTGTGTGTGTGAGAAAGAGAGACCAAGCCTCTGTGTGGGTATTTGAGAGAGTGAGACTGTGTGTGTGAGAGAGAGTGAGACCAAGCCTCTGTGTTGGTATGTGGGAGAGTGAGACTGTGTGTGTGAGAGAGAGTGAGACCAAGCCTCTGTGTGTGTGTGTGTGAGAGTGAGACTGCGTGTGAGAGAGAGAGTGAGACCAAGCCTCTGTGTGGGTGTGTGAGAGAGTGAGACTGTGTGTGTGAGAGAGAGTGAGACCAAGCCTCTGTGTGGGTATGTGAGAGAGTGAGACTGCGTGTTTGAGAGAGTGAGACCAAGCCTCTGTGTGTGGGTGTGTGAGAGTGAGACTGTGTGTGTGAGAGAGAGTGAGACAAAGCCTCTGTGTGGGTATGTGAGAGAGTGAGACTGTGTGTGTGAGAGAGAGTGAGACCAAGCCTCTGTGTGTGGGTATGTGAGAGAGTGAGACTGTGTGTGTGAGAGAGAGTGAGACCAAGCCTCTGTGTGTGGGTGTGTGAGAGAGTGAGACTGTGTGTGTGAGAGAGAGTGAGACCAAACCTCTGTGTGTGGGTATGTGAGAGAGTGAGACTGTGTGTGTGAGAGAGAGTGAGAGCAAGCCTCTGTGTGTGGGTATGTGAGACAGTGAGACTGTGTGTGTGAGAGAGAGTGAGACCAAGCCTCTGTGTGTGGGTGTGTGAGAGAGTGAGACTGTGTGTGTGAGAGAGAGTGAGACCAAACCTCTGTGTGTGGGTATGTGAGAGAGTGAGACTGTGTGTGTGAGAGAGAGTGAGACCAAGCCTCTGTGTGTGGGTATGTGAGACAGTGAGACTGTGTGTGTGTGTGAGAGTGAGACCAAGCCTCTGTGTGTGGGTATGTGAGAGAGTGAGACTGTGTGTGTGAGAGAGAGTGAGACCAAGCCTCTGTGTGTGGGTATGTGAGAGAGTGAGACTGTGTGTGTGAGAGAGAGTGAGACCAAGCCTCTGTGTGTGGGTATGTGAGAGAGTGAGACTGTGTGTGTGAGAGAGGGTGAGACCAAGCCTCTGTGTGTGGGTATGTGAGAGAGTGAGACTGTGTGTGTGAGAGAGGGTGAGACCAAGCCTCTGTGTGTGGGTATGTGAGAGAGTGAGACTGTGTGTGTGAGAGAGAGAATGAGAACAAGCCTCTGTGTGTGGGTATGTGAGAGAGTGAGACTGTGTGTGTGAGAGAGAGTGAGACCAAGCCTCTGTGTGGGTGTGTGTGAGAGAGTGAGACTGTGTGTGTGAGAGAGAGAGACCAAGCCTCTGTGTGGGTATTTGAGAGAGTGAGACTGTGTGTGTGAGAGAGAGTGAGACCAAGCCTCAGTGTGGGTATGTGAGAGAGTGAGACTGTGTGTGTGAGAGAGAGTGAGACCAAGCCTCTGTGTGTGCGTGTGTGAGAGTGAGACTGTGTGTGAGAGAGAGAGTGAGACCAAGCCTCTGTGTGGGTGTGTGAGAGAGTGAGACTGTGTGTACGAGAGAGAGTGAGACCAAGCCTCTGTGTGTGGGTGTGTGAGAGTGAGACTGTGTGTGTGAGAGAGAGTGAGACCAAGCCTCTGTGTGGGTGTGTGAGAGAGTGAGACTGTGTGTGTGAGAGAGAGTGAGACCAAGCCTCTGTGTGTGGGTATGTGAGAGAGTGAGACTGTGTGTGTGAGAGAGAGTGAGACCAAGCCTCTGCGTGGGTGTGTGTGAGAGAGTGAGACTGTGTGTGTGAGAGAGAGTGGACCAAGCCTCTGTGTGTGGGTATGTGAGAGAGTGAGACTGTGTGTGTGAGAGAGAGTGAGACCAAGCCTCTGTGTGTGTGTGTGTGAGAGTGAGACTGCGTGTGAGAGAGAGAGTGAGACAAAGCCTCTGTGTGGGTGTGTGAGAGAGTGAGACTGTGTGTGTGAGAGAGAGTGAGACCAAGCCTCTGTGTGGGTATGTGAGAGAGTGAGACTGCGTGTGTGAGAGAGTGAGACCAAGCCTCTGTGTGTGGGTGTGTGAGAGTGAGACTGTGTGTGTGAGAGAGAGTGAGACAAAGCCTCTGTGTGGGTATGTGAGAGAGTGAGACTGTGTGTGTGAGAGAGAGTGAGACCAAGCCTCTGTGTGTGGGTATGTGAGAGAGTGAGACTGTGTGTGTGAGAGAGAGTGAGACCAAGCCTCTGTGTGTGGGTGTGTGAGAGAGTGAGACTGTGTGTGTGAGAGAGAGTGAGACCAAACCTCCGTGTGTGGGTATGTGAGAGAGTGAGACTGTGTGCGTGAGAGAGAGTGAGACCAAGCCTCTGTGTGTGGGTATGTGAGACAGTGAGACTGTGTGTGTGAGAGAGAGTGAGACCAAGCCTCTGTGTGTGGGTGTGTGAGAGAGTGAGACTGTGTGTGTGAGAGAGAGTGAGACCAAACCTCTGTGTGTGGGTATGTGAGAGAGTGAGACTGTGTGTGTGAGAGAGAGTGAGACCAAGCCTCTGTGTGTGGGTATGTGAGACAGTGAGACTGTGTGTGTGTGTGAGAGTGAGACCAAGCCTCTGTGTGTGGGTATGTGAGAGAGTGAGACTGTGTGTGTGAGAGAGAGTGAGACCAAGCCTCTGTGTGTGGGTATGTGAGAGAGTGAGACTGTGTGTGTGAGAGAGAGTGAGACCAAGCCTCTGTGTGTGGGTATGTGAGAGAGTGAGACTGTGTGTGTGAGAGAGGGTGAGACCAAGCCTCTGTGTGTGGGTATGTGAGAGAGTGAGACTGTGTGTGTGAGAGAGGGTGAGACCAAGCCTCTGTGTGTGGGTATGTGAGAGAGTGAGACTGTGTGTGTGAGAGAGAGAATGAGAACAAGCCTCTGTGTGTGGGTATGTGAGAGAGTGAGACTGTGTGTGTGAGAGAGAGTGAGACCAAGCCTCTGTGTGGGTGTGTGTGAGAGAGTGAGACTGTGTGTGTGAGAGAGAGAGACCAAGCCTCTGTGTGGGTATTTGAGAGAGTGAGACTGTGTGTGTGAGAGAGAGTGAGACCAAGCCTCTGTGTGGGTATGTGAGAGAGTGAGACTGTGTGTGTGAGAGAGAGTGAGACCAAGCCTCTGTGTGTGCGTGTGTGAGAGTGAGACTGTGTGTGAGAGAGAGAGTGAGACCAAGCCTCTGTGTGGGTGTGTGAGAGAGTGAGACTGTGTGTACGAGAGAGAGTGAGACCAAGCCTCTGTGTGTGGGTGTGTGAGAGTGAGACTGTGTGTGTCAGAGAGAGTGAGACCAAGCCTCTGTGTGGGTGTGTGAGAGAGTGAGACTGTGTGTGTGAGAGAGAGTGAGACCAAGCCTCTGTGTGTGGGTATGTGAGAGAGTGAGACTGTGTGTGTGAGAGAGAGTGAGACCAAGCCTCTGCGTGGGTGTGTGTGAGAGAGTGAGACTGTGTGTGTGAGAGAGAGTGGACCAAGCCTCTGTGTGTGGGTATGTGAGAGAGTGAGACTGTGTGTGTGAGAGAGAGTGAGACCAAGCCTCTGTGTAGGTGTGTGAGAGAGTGAGACTGTGTGTGTGAGAGAGAGTGAGACCAAGCCTCTGTGTGTGGGTATGTGAGACAGTGAGACTGTGTGTGTGTGTGAGAGTGAGACCAAGCCTCTGTGTGGGGGTATGTGAGAGAGTGAGACTGTGTGTGTGAGAGAGAGTGAGACCAAGCCTCTGTGTGTGGGTATGTGAGAGAGTGAGACTGTGTGTGTGAGAGAGAGTGAGACCAAGCCTCTGTGTGTGGGTATGTGAGAGAGTGAGACTGTGTGTCTGAGAGAGAGTGAGACCATGCCTCTGTGTGTGGGTATGTGAGAGAGTGAGACTGTGTGTGTGAGAGAGTGAGACCAAGCCTCTGTGTGTGGGTATGTGAGAGAGTGAGACTGTGTGTGTGAGAGAGAGAATGAGAACAAGCCTCTGTGTGTGGGTATGTGAGAGAGTGAGACTGTGTGTGTGAGAGAGAGTGAGACCAAGCCTCTGTGTGGGTGTGTGTGAGAGAGTGAGACTGTGTGTGTGAGAGAGAGTGAGACCAAGCCTCTGTGTGTGGGTATGTGAGAGAGTGAGACTGTGTGTGTGAGAGAGAGAGACCAAGCCTCTGTGTGGGTATTTGAGAGAGTGAGACTGTGTGTGTGAGAGAGAGTGAGACCAAGCCTCTGTGTGGGTATGTGAGAGAGTGAGACTGTGTGTGTGCGAGAGAGTGAGACCAAGCCTCCGTGTGTGGGTGTGTGAGAGTGAGACTGTGTGTGAGAGCGAGAGTGAGACCTAGCCTCTGTGTGGGTGTGTGAGAGAGTGAGACTGTGTGTGTGAGAGAGAGTGAGACCAAGCCTCTGTGTGGGTATGTGAGAGAGTGAGACTGTGTGTGTGTGAGAGTGAGACCAAGCCTCTGTGTGTGGGTGTGTGAGAGTGAGACTGTGTGTGTGAGAGAGAGTGAGACCAAGCATCTGTGTGGGTATGTGAGAGAGTGAGACTGTGTGTGTGAGAGAGAGTGAGACTAAGCCTCTGTGTGGGTATGTGAGAGAGTGAGACTGTGTGTACGAGAGAGAGTGAGACCAAGCCTCTGTGTGTGGGTGTGTGAGAGAGTGAGACTGTGTGTGTGAGAGAGAGTGAGACCAAGCCTCTGTGTGTGGGTATGTGAGAGAGTGAGACTGTGTGTGTGAGAGAGAGAGACCAAGCCTCTGTGTGGGTATTTGAGAGAGTGAGACTGTGTGTGTGAGAGAGAGTGAGACCAAGCCTCTGTGTGTGGGTATGTGAGAGAGTGAGACTGTGTGTGTGAGAGAGAGAGACCAAGCCTCTGTGTGGGTATTTGAGAGAGTGAGACTGTGTGTGTGAGAGAGAGTGAGACCAAGCCTCTGTGTGGGTATGTGAGAGAGTGAGACTGTGTGTGTGCGAGAGAGTGAGACCAAGCCTCTGTGTGTGGGTATGTGAGAGAGTGAGACTGTGTGTGTGAGAGAGAGAGACCAAGCCTCTGTGTGGGTATTTGAGAGAGTGAGACTGTGTGTGTGAGAGAGAGTGAGACCAAGCCTCTGCGTGGGTGTGTGTGAGAGAGTGAGACTGTGTGTGTGAGAGAGAGTGGACCAAGCCTCTGTGTGTGGGTATGTGAGAGAGTGAGACTGTGTGTGTGAGAGAGAGTGAGACCAAGCCTCTGTGTAGGTGTGTGAGAGAGTGAGACTGTGTGTGTGAGAGAGAGTGAGACCAAGCCTCTGTGTGTGGGTATGTGAGACAGTGAGACTGTGTGTGTGTGTGAGAGTGAGACCAAGCCTCTGTGTGGGGGTATGTGAGAGAGTGAGACTGTGTGTGTGAGAGAGAATGAGACCAAGCCTCTGTGTGTGGGTATGTGAGAGAGTGAGACTGTGTGTGTGAGAGAGAGTGAGACCAAGCCTCTGTGTGTGGGTATGTGAGAGAGTGAGACTGTGTGTCTGAGAGAGAGTGAGACCAAGCCTCTGTGTGTGGGTATGTGAGAGAGTGAGACTGTGTGTGTGAGAGAGTGAGACCAAGCCTCTGTGTGTGGGTATGTGAGAGAGTGAGACTGTGTGTGTGAGAGAGAGAATGAGAACAAGCCTCTGTGTGTGGGTGTGTGAGAGTGAGACTGTGTGTGTGAGAGAGAGTGAGACAAAGCCTCTGTGTGGGTATGTGAGAGAGTGAGACTGTGTGTGTGAGAGAGAGTGAGACCAAGCCTCTGTGTGTGGGTATGTGAGAGAGTGAGACTGTGTGTGTGAGAGAGAGTGAGACCAAGCCTCTGTGTGTGGGTGTGTGAGAGAGTGAGACTGTGTGTGTGAGAGAGAGTGAGACCAAACCTCTGTGTGTGGGTATGTGAGAGAGTGAGACTGTGTGTGTGAGAGAGAGTGAGACCAAGCCTCTGTGTGTGGGTATGTGAGACAGTGAGACTGTGTGTGTGAGAGAGAGTGAGACCAAGCCTCTGTGTGTGGGTGTGTGAGAGAGTGAGACTGTGTGTGTGAGAGAGAGTGAGACCAAACCTCTGTGTGTGGGTATGTGAGAGAGTGAGACTGTGTGTGTGAGAGAGAGTGAGACCAAGCCTCTGTGTGTGGGTATGTGAGACAGTGAGACTGTGTGTGTGTGTGAGAGTGAGACCAAGCCTCTGTGTGTGGGTATGTGAGAGAGTGAGACTGTGTGTGTGAGAGAGAGTGAGACCAAGCCTCTGTGTGTGGGTATGTGAGAGAGTGAGACTGTGTGTGTGAGAGAGAGTGAGACCAAGCCTCTGTGTGTGGGTATGTGAGAGAGTGAGACTGTGTGTGTGAGAGAGGGTGAGACCAAGCCTCTGTGTGTGGGTATGTGAGAGAGTGAGACTGTGTGTGTGAGAGAGGGTGAGACCAAGCCTCTGTGTGTGGGTATGTGAGAGAGTGAGACTGTGTGTGTGAGAGAGAGAATGAGAACAAGCCTCTGTGTGTGGGTATGTGAGAGAGTGAGACTGTGTGTGTGAGAGAGAGTGAGACCAAGCCTCTGTGTGGGTGTGTGTGAGAGAGTGAGACTGTGTGTGTGAGAGAGAGAGACCAAGCCTCTGTGTGGGTATTTGAGAGAGTGAGACTGTGTGTGTGAGAGAGAGTGAGACCAAGCCTCTGTGTGGGTATGTGAGAGAGTGAGACTGTGTGTGTGAGAGAGAGTGAGACCAAGCCTCTGTGTGTGCGTGTGTGAGAGTGAGACTGTGTGTGAGAGAGAGAGTGAGACCAAGCCTCTGTGTGGGTGTGTGAGAGAGTGAGACTGTGTGTACGAGAGAGAGTGAGACCAAGCCTCTGTGTGTGGGTGTGTGAGAGTGAGACTGTGTGTGTGAGAGAGAGTGAGACCAAGCCTCTGTGTGGGTGTGTGAGAGAGTGAGACTGTGTGTGTGAGAGAGAGTGAGACCAAGCCTCTGTGTGTGGGTATGTGAGAGAGTGAGACTGTGTGTGTGAGAGAGAGTGAGACCAAGCCTCTGCGTGGGTGTGTGTGAGAGAGTGAGACTGTGTGTGTGAGAGAGAGTGGACCAAGCCTCTGTGTGTGGGTATGTGAGAGAGTGAGACTGTGTGTGTGAGAGAGAGTGAGACCAAGCCTCTGTGTGTGTGTGTGTGAGAGTGAGACTGCGTGTGAGAGAGAGAGTGAGACCAAGCCTCTGTGTGGGTGTGTGAGAGAGTGAGACTGTGTGTGTGAGAGAGAGTGAGACCAAGCCTCTGTGTGGGTATGTGAGAGAGTGAGACTGCGTGTGTGAGAGAGTGAGACCAAGCCTCTGTGTGTGGGTGTGTGAGAGTGAGACTGTGTGTGTGAGAGAGAGTGAGACAAAGCCTCTGTGTGGGTATGTGAGAGAGTGAGACTGTGTGTGTGAGAGAGAGTGAGACCAAACCTCTGTGTGTGGGTATGTGAGAGAGTGAGACTGTGTGTGTGAGAGAGAGTGAGACCAAGCCTCTGTGTGTGGGTGTGTGAGAGAGTGAGACTGTGTGTGTGAGAGAGAGTGAGACCAAACCTCTGTGTGTGGGTATGTGAGAGAGTGAGACTGTGTGTGTGAGAGAGAGTGAGACCAAGCCTCTGTGTGTGGGTATGTGAGACAGTGAGACTGTGTGTGTGAGAGAGAGTGAGACCAAGCCTCTGTGTGTGGGTGTGTGAGAGAGTGAGACTGTGTGTGTGAGAGAGAGTGAGACCAAACCTCTGTGTGTGGGTATGTGAGAGAGTGAGACTGTGTGTGTGAGAGAGAGTGAGACCAAGCCTCTGTGTGTGGGTATGTGAGACAGTGAGACTGTGTGTGTGTGTGAGAGTGAGACCAAGCCTCTGTGTGTGGGTATGTGAGAGAGTGAGACTGTGTGTGTGAGAGAGAGTGAGACCAAGCCTCTGTGTGTGGGTATGTGAGAGAGTGAGACTGTGTGTGTGAGAGAGAGTGAGACCAAGCCTCTGTGTGTGGGTATGTGAGAGAGTGAGACTGTGTGTGTGAGAGAGGGTGAGACCAAGCCTCTGTGTGTGGGTATGTGAGAGAGTGAGACTGTGTGTGTGAGAGAGGGTGAGACCAAGCCTCTGTGTGTGGGTATGTGAGAGAGTGAGACTGTGTGTGTGAGAGAGAGAATGAGAACAAGCCTCTGTGTGTGGGTATGTGAGAGAGTGAGACTGTGTGTGTGAGAGAGAGTGAGACCAAGCCTCTGTGTGGGTGTGTGTGAGAGAGTGAGACTGTGTGTGTGAGAGAGAGAGACCAAGCCTCTGTGTGGGTATTTGAGAAAGTGAGACTGTGTGTGTGAGAGAGAGTGAGACCAAGCCTCTGTGTGGGTATGTGAGAGAGTGAGACTGTGTGTGTGAGAGAGAGTGAGACCAAGCCTCTGTGTGTGCGTGTGTGAGAGTGAGACTGTGTGTGAGAGAGAGAGTGAGACCAAGCCTCTGTGTGGGTGTGTGAGAGAGTGAGACTGTGTGTACGAGAGAGAGTGAGACCAAGCCTCTGTGTGTGGGTGTGTGAGAGTGAGACTGTGTGTGTGAGAGAGAGTGAGACCAAGCCTCTGTGTGGGTGTGTGAGAGAGTGAGACTGTGTGTGTGAGAGAGAGTGAGACCAAGCCTCTGTGTGTGGGTATGTGAGAGAGTGAGACTGTGTGTGTGAGAGAGAGTGAGACCAAGCCTCTGCGTGGGTGTGTGTGAGAGAGTGAGACTGTGTGTGTGAGAGAGAGTGGACCAAGCCTCTGTGTGTGGGTATGTGAGAGAGTGAGACTGTGTGTGTGAGAGAGAGTGAGACCAAGCCTCTGTGTGTGGGTGTGTGAGAGTGAGACTGTGTGTGTGAGAGAGAGTGAGACCAAGCCTCTGTGTGGGTGTGTGAGAGAGTGAGACTGTGTGTGTGAGAGAGAGTGAGACCAAGCCTCTGTGTGTGGGTATGTGAGAGAGTGAGACTGTGTGTGTGAGAGAGAGTGAGACCAAGCCTCTGCGTGGGTGTGTGTGAGAGAGTGAGACTGTGTGTGTGAGAGAGAGTGGACCAAGCCTCTGTGTGTGGGTATGTGAGAGAGTGAGACTGTGTGTGTGAGAGAGAGTGAGACCAAGCCTCTGTGTAGGTGTGTGAGAGAGTGAGACTGTGTGTGTGAGAGAGAGTGAGACCAAGCCTCTGTGTGTGGGTATGTGAGACAGTGAGACTGTGTGTGTGTGTGAGAGTGAGACCAAGCCTCTGTGTGGGGGTATGTGAGAGAGTGAGACTGTGTGTGTGAGAGAGAGTGAGACCAAGCCTCTGTGTGTGGGTATGTGAGAGAGTGAGACTGTGTGTGTGAGAGAGAGTGAGACCAAGCCTCTGTGTGTGGGTATGTGAGAGAGTGAGACTGTGTGTCTGAGAGAGAGTGAGACCAAGCCTCTGTGTGTGGGTATGTGAGAGAGTGAGACTGTGTGTGTGAGAGAGTGAGACCAAGCCTCTGTGTGTGGGTATGTGAGAGAGTGAGACTGTGTGTGTGAGAGAGAGAATGAGAACAAGCCTCTGTGTGTGGGTATGTGAGAGAGTGAGACTGTGTGTGTGAGAGAGAGTGAGACCAAGCCTCTGTGTGGGTGTGTGTGAGAGAGTGAGACTGTGTGTGTGAGAGAGAGTGAGACCAAGCCTCTGTGTGTGGGTATGTGAGAGAGTGAGACTGTGTGTGAGAGGGAGAGAACAAGCCTCTGTGTGGGTATTTGAGAGAGTGAGACTGTGTGTGTGAGAGAGAGTGAGACCAAGCCTCTGTGTGGGTATGTGAGAGAGTGAGAGTGTGTGTGCGAGAGAGTGAGACCAAGCCTCCGTGTGTGGGTGTGTGAGAGTGAGACTGTGTGTGTGAGAGAGAGTGAGACCAAGCCTCTGTGTGGGTGTGTGAGAGAGTGAGACTGTGTGTGTGAGAGAGAGTGAGACCAAGCCTCTGTGTGTGGGTATGTGAGAGAGTGAGACTGTGTGTGTGAGAGAGAGTGAGACCAAGCCTCTGCGTGGGTGTGTGTGAGAGAGTGAGACTGTGTGTGTGAGAGAGAGTGGACCAAGCCTCTGTGTGTGGGTATGTGAGAGAGTGAGACTGTGTGTGTGAGAGAGAGTGAGACCAAGCCTCTGTGTAGGTGTGTGAGAGAGTGAGACTGTGTGTGTGAGAGAGAGTGAGACCAAGCCTCTGTGTGTGGGTATGTGAGAGAGTGAGACTGTGTGTGTGAGAGAGGGTGAGACCAAGCCTCTGTGTGTGGGTATGTGAGAGAGTGAGACTGTGTGTGTGAGAGAGGGTGAGACCAAGCCTCTGTGTGTGGGTATGTGAGAGAGTGAGACTGTGTGTGTGAGAGAGAGAATGAGAACAAGCCTCTGTGTGTGGGTATGTGAGAGAGTGAGACTGTGTGTGTGAGAGAGAGTGAGACCAAGCCTCTGTGTGGGTGTGTGTGAGAGAGTGAGACTGTGTGTGTGAGAGAGAGAGACCAAGCCTCTGTGTGGGTATTTGAGAAAGTGAGACTGTGTGTGTGAGAGAGAGTGAGACCAAGCCTCTGTGTGGGTATGTGAGAGAGTGAGACTGTGTGTGTGAGAGAGAGTGAGACCAAGCCTCTGTGTGTGCGTGTGTGAGAGTGAGACTGTGTGTGAGAGAGAGAGTGAGACCAAGCCTCTGTGTGGGTGTGTGAGAGAGTGAGACTGTGTGTACGAGAGAGAGTGAGACCAAGCCTCTGTGTGTGGGTGTGTGAGAGTGAGACTGTGTGTGTGAGAGAGAGTGAGACCAAGCCTCTGTGTGGGTGTGTGAGAGAGTGAGACTGTGTGTGTGAGAGAGAGTGAGACCAAGCCTCTGTGTGTGGGTATGTGAGAGAGTGAGACTGTGTGTGTGAGAGAGAGTGAGACCAAGCCTCTGCGTGGGTGTGTGTGAGAGAGTGAGACTGTGTGTGTGAGAGAGAGTGGACCAAGCCTCTGTGTGTGGGTATGTGAGAGAGTGAGACTGTGTGTGTGAGAGAGAGTGAGACCAAGCCTCTGTGTGTGGGTGTGTGAGAGTGAGACTGTGTGTGTGAGAGAGAGTGAGACCAAGCCTCTGTGTGGGTGTGTGAGAGAGTGAGACTGTGTGTGTGAGAGAGAGTGAGACCAAGCCTCTGTGTGTGGGTATGTGAGAGAGTGAGACTGTGTGTGTGAGAGAGAGTGAGACCAAGCCTCTGCGTGGGTGTGTGTGAGAGAGTGAGACTGTGTGTGTGAGAGAGAGTGGACCAAGCCTCTGTGTGTGGGTATGTGAGAGAGTGAGACTGTGTGTGTGAGAGAGAGTGAGACCAAGCCTCTGTGTAGGTGTGTGAGAGAGTGAGACTGTGTGTGTGAGAGAGAGTGAGACCAAGCCTCTGTGTGTGGGTATGTGAGACAGTGAGACTGTGTGTGTGTGTGAGAGTGAGACCAAGCCTCTGTGTGGGGGTATGTGAGAGAGTGAGACTGTGTGTGTGAGAGAGAGTGAGACCAAGCCTCTGTGTGTGGGTATGTGAGAGAGTGAGACTGTGTGTGTGAGAGAGAGTGAGACCAAGCCTCTGTGTGTGGGTATGTGAGAGAGTGAGACTGTGTGTCTGAGAGAGAGTGAGACCAAGCCTCTGTGTGTGGGTATGTGAGAGAGTGAGACTGTGTGTGTGAGAGAGTGAGACCAAGCCTCTGTGTGTGGGTATGTGAGAGAGTGAGACTGTGTGTGTGAGAGAGAGAATGAGAACAAGCCTCTGTGTGTGGGTATGTGAGAGAGTGAGACTGTGTGTGTGAGAGAGAGTGAGACCAAGCCTCTGTGTGGGTGTGTGTGAGAGAGTGAGACTGTGTGTGTGAGAGAGAGTGAGACCAAGCCTCTGTGTGTGGGTATGTGAGAGAGTGAGACTGTGTGTGAGAGGGAGAGAACAAGCCTCTGTGTGGGTATTTGAGAGAGTGAGACTGTGTGTGTGAGAGAGAGTGAGACCAAGCCTCTGTGTGGGTATGTGAGAGAGTGAGAGTGTGTGTGCGAGAGAGTGAGACCAAGCCTCCGTGTGTGGGTGTGTGAGAGTGAGACTGTGTGTGTGAGAGAGAGTGAGACCAAGCCTCTGTGTGGGTGTGTGAGAGAGTGAGACTGTGTGTGTGAGAGAGAGTGAGACCAAGCCTCTGTGTGTGGGTATGTGAGAGAGTGAGACTGTGTGTGTGAGAGAGAGTGAGACCAAGCCTCTGCGTGGGTGTGTGTGAGAGAGTGAGACTGTGTGTGTGAGAGAGAGTGGACCAAGCCTCTGTGTGTGGGTATGTGAGAGAGTGAGACTGTGTGTGTGAGAGAGAGTGAGACCAAGCCTCTGTGTAGGTGTGTGAGAGAGTGAGACTGTGTGTGTGAGAGAGAGTGAGACCAAGCCTCTGTGTGTGGGTATGTGAGACAGTGAGACTGTGTGTGTGTGTGAGAGTGAGACCAAGCCTCTGTGTGGGGGTATGTGAGAGAGTGAGACTGTGTGTGTGAGAGAGAGTGAGACCAAGCCTCTGTGTGTGGGTATGTGAGAGAGTGAGACTGTGTGTGTGAGAGAGAGTGAGACCAAGCCTCTGTGTGTGGGTATGTGAGAGAGTGAGACTGTGTGTCTGAGAGAGAGTGAGACCAAGCCTCTGTGTGTGGGTATGTGAGAGAGTGAGACTGTGTGTGTGAGAGAGTGAGACCAAGCCTCTGTGTGTGGGTATGTGAGAGAGTGAGACTGTGTGTGTGAGAGAGAGAATGAGAACAAGCCTCTGTGTGTGGGTATGTGAGAGAGTGAGACTGTGTGTGTGAGAGAGAGTGAGACCAAGCCTCTGTGTGGGTGTGTGTGAGAGAGTGAGACTGTGTGTGTGAGAGAGAGTGAGACCAAGCCTCTGTGTGTGGGTATGTGAGAGAGTGAGACTGTGTGTGAGAGGGAGAGAACAAGCCTCTGTGTGGGTATTTGAGAGAGTGAGACTGTGTGTGTGAGAGAGAGTGAGACCAAGCCTCTGTGTGGGTATGTGAGAGAGTGAGAGTGTGTGTGCGAGAGAGTGAGACCAAGCCTCCGTGTGTGGGTGTGTGAGAGTGAGACTGTGTGTGAGAGCGAGAGTGAGACCTAGCCTCTGTGTGGGTGTGTGAGAGAGTGAGACTGTGTGTGTGTGAGAGAGTGAGACCAAGCCTCTGTGTGGGTATGTGAGAGAGTGAGACTGTGTGTGTGAGAGAGTGAGACCAAGCCTCTGTGTGTGGGTGTGTGAGAGTGAGACTGTGTGTGTGAGAGAGAGTGAGACCAAGCATCTGTGTGGGTATGTGAGAGAGTGAGACTGTGTGTGTGAGAGAGAGTGAGACTAAGCCTCTGTGTGGGTATGTGAGAGAGTGAGACTGTGTGTACGAGAGAGAGTGAGACCAAGCCTCTGTGTGTGGGTGTGTGAGAGAGTGAGACTGTGTGTGTGAGAGAGAGTGAGACCAAGCCTCTGTGTGTGGGTATGTGAGAGAGTGAGACTGTGTGTGTGAGAGAGAGTGAGACCAAGCCTCTGTGTGTGGGTATGTGAGAGAGTGGGACTGTGTGTGTGAGAGAGAGTGAGACCAAGCCTCTGTGTGTGTGTGTGAGAGAGTGAGACTGTGTGTGTGAGAGAGAGTGAGACCAAGCCTCTGTGTGTGTGTGAGAGAGAGTGAGACTGTGTGTGAGAGAGAGAGTGAGACCAAGCCTCTGTGTGGGTATGTGAGAGAGTGAGACTGTGTGTGTGAGAGAGAGTGAGACCAAGCCTCTGTGTGGGTGTGTGAGAGAGTGAGACTGTGTGTGTGAGAGAGAGTGAGACCAAGCCTCTGTGTGTGGGTATGTGAGAGAGTGAGACTGTGTGTGTGAGATAGAGTGAGACCAAGCCTCTGTGTGTGGGTATGTGAGAGAGTGAGACTGTGTGTGTGAGAGAGAGTGAGACCAAGCCTCTGTGTCGGTGTGTGAGAGAGTCAGACTGTGTGTGTGAGAGAGAGTGAGACCAAGCCTCTGTGTGTGGGTATGTGAGACAGTGAGACTGTGTGTGTGTGTGAGAGTGAGACCAAGCCTCTGTGTGTGGGTATGTGAGAGAGTGAGACTGTGTGTGTGAGAGAGAGTGATACCAAGCCTCTGTGTGTGGGTATGTGAGAGAGTGAGACTGTGTGTGTGAGAGAGAGTGAGACCAAGCCTCAGTGTGTGGGTATGTGAGAGAGTGAGACTGTGTGTGTGAGAGAGAGAATGAGAACAAGCCACTGTGTGTGGGTATGTGAGAGAGTGAGACTGTGTGTGTGAGAGTGAGTGAGACCAAGCCTCTGTGTGGGTGTGTGTGAGAGAGTGAGACTGTGTGTGTGAGAGAGAGTGAGACCAAGCCTCTGTGTGTGGGTATGTGAGAGAGTGAGACTGTGTGTGTGAGAGAGAGAATGAGAACAAGCCTCTGTGTGTGGGTATGTGAGAAAGTGAGACTGTGTGTGTGAGAGTGAGTGAGACCAAGCCTCTGTGTGTGGGTATGTGAGAGAGTGAGACTGTGTGTGTGAGAGAGAGTGAGACCAAGCCTCTGTGTGGGTGTGTGAGAGAGTGAGACTGTGTGTGTGAGAGAGAGTGAGACCAAGCCTCTGTGTGTGGGTATGTGAGACAGTGAGACTGTGTGTGTGTGTGAGAGTGAGACCAAACCTCTGTGTGTGGGTATGTGAGAGAGTGAGACTGTGTGTGTGAGAGAGAGTGAGACCAAGCCTCTGTGTGTGGGTATGTGAGAGAGTGAGACTGTGTGTGTGAGAGAGAGTGAGACCAAGCCTCTGTGTGTGGGTATGTGAGAGAGTGAGACTGTGTGTGTGAGAGAGAGTGAGTCCAAGCCTCTGTGTGTGGGTATGTGAGAGAGTGAGACTGTGTGTGTGAGAGAGGGTGAGACCAAGCCTCTGTGTGTGGGTATGTGAGAGAGTGAGACTGTGTGTGTGAGAGAGAGTGAGACCAAGCCTCTGTGTGTGGGTATGTGAGACAGTGAGACTGTGTGTGTGTGTGAGAGTGAGACCAAACCTCTGTGTGTGGGTATGTGAGAGAGTGAGACTGTGTGTGTGAGAGAGAGTGAGACCAAGCCTCTGTGTGTCGGTATGTGAGAGAGTGAGACTGTGTGTGTGAGAGAGAGTGAGACCAAGCCTCTGTGTGTGGGTATGTGAGAGAGTGAGACTGTGTGTGTGAGAGAGAGTGAGACCAAGCCTCTGTGTGTGGGTATGTGAGAGAGTGAGACTGTGTGTGTGAGAGAGAGTGAGACCAAGCCTCTGTGTGTGTGTGTGAGAGAGTGAGACTGTGTGTGTGAGAGAGAGTGGACCAAGCCTCTGTGTGTGGGTATGTGAGAGAGTGAGACTGTGTGTGTGAGAGAGAGTGAGACCAAGCCTCTGTGTGGGTGTGTGTGAGAGAGTGAGACTGTGTGTGTGAGAGAGAGTGGACCAAGCCTCTGTGTGTGGGTATGTGAGAGAGTGAGACTGTGTGTGTGAGAGAGAGTGAGACCAAGCCTCTGTGTAGGTGTGTGAGAGAGTGAGACTGTGTGTGTGAGAGAGAGTGAGACCAAGCCTCTGTGTGTGGGTATGTGAGACAGTGAGACTGTGTGTGTGTGTGAGAGTGAGACCAAGCCTCTGTGTGGGGGTATGTGAGAGAGTGAGACTGTGTGTGTGAGAGAGAGTGAGACCAAGCCTCTGTGTGTGGGTATGTGAGAGAGTGAGACTGTGTGTGTGAGAGAGAGTGAGACCAAGCCTCTGTGTGTGGGTATGTGAGAGAGTGAGACTGTGTGTCTGAGAGAGAGTGAGACCAAGCCTCTGTGTGTGGGTATGTGAGAGAGTGAGACTGTGTGTGTGAGAGAGTGAGACCAAGCCTCTGTGTGTGGGTATGTGAGAGAGTGAGACTGTGTGTGTGAGAGAGAGAATGAGAACAAGCCTCTGTGTGTGGGTATGTGAGAGAGTGAGACTGTGTGTGTGAGAGAGAGTGAGACCAAGCCTCTGTGTGGGTGTGTGTGAGAGAGTGAGACTGTGTGTGTGAGAGAGAGTGAGACCAAGCCTCTGTGTGTGGGTATGTGAGAGAGTGAGACTGTGTGTGTGAGAGAGAGAGACCAAGCCTCTGTGTGGGTATTTGAGAGAGTGAGACTGTGTGTGTGAGAGAGAGTGAAACCAAGCCTCTGTGTGGGTATGTGAGAGAGTGAGACTGTGTGTGTGCGAGAGAGTGAGACCAAGCCTCCGTGTGTGGGTGTGTGAGAGTGAGACTGTGTGTGAGAGCGAGAGTGAGACCTAGCCTCTGTGTGGGTGTGTGAGAGAGTGAGACTGTGTGTGTGTGAGAGAGTGAGACCAAGCCTCTGTGTGGGTATGTGAGAGAGTGAGACTGTGTGTGTGTGAGAGTGAGACCAAGCCTCTGTGTGTGGGTGTGTGAGAGTGAGACTGTGTGTGTGAGAGAGAGTGAGACCAAGCATCTGTGTGGGTATGTGAGAGAGTGAGACTGTGTGTGTGAGAGAGAGTGAGACTAAGCCTCTCTGTGGGTATGTGAGAGAGTGAGACTGTGTGTACGAGAGAGAATGAGACCAAGCCTCTGTGTGTGGGTGTGTGAGAGAGTGAGACTGTGTGTGTGAGAGAGAGTGAGACCAAGCCTCTGTGTGTGGGTATGTGAGAGAGTGAGACTGTGTGTGTGAGAGAGAGTGAGACCAAGCCTCTGTGTGTGGGTATGTGAGAGAGTGGGACTGTGTGTGTGAGAGAGAGTGAGACCAAGCCTCTGTGTGTGTGTGAGAGAGAGTGAGACTGTGTGTGTGAGAGAGAGTGAGACCAAGCCTCTGTGTGTGTGAGAGAGAGAGTGAGACTGTGTGTGAGAGAGAGAGTGAGACCAAGCCTCTGTGTGGGTATGTGAGAGAGTGAGACTGTGTGTGTGAGAGAGAGTGAGACCAAGCCTCTGTGTGGGTGTGTGAGAGAGTGAGACTGTGTGTGTGAGAGAGAGTGAGACCAAGCCTCTGTGTGTGGGGATGTGAGAGAGTGAGACTGTGTGTGTGAGATAGAGTGAGACCAAGCCTCTGTGTGTGGGTATGTGAGAGAGTGAGACTGTGTGTGTGAGAGAGAGTGAGACCAAGCCTCTGTGTCGGTGTGTGAGAGAGTGAGACTGTGTGTGTGAGAGAGAGTGAGACCAAGCCTCTGTGTGTGGGTATGTGAGAGAGTGAGACTGTGTGTGTGAGAGAGAGTGAGACCAAGCCTCAGTGTGTGGGTATGTGAGAGAGTGAGACTGTGTGTGTGAGAGAGAGAATGAGAACAAGCCTCTGTGTGTGGGTATGTGAGAGAGTGAGACTGTGTGTGTGAGAGTGAGTGAGACCAAGCCTCTGTGTGGGTGTGTGTGAGAGAGTGAGACTGTGTGTGTGAGAGAGAGTGAGACCAAGCCTCTGTGTGTGGGTATGTGAGAGAGTGAGACTGTGTGTGTGAGAGAGAGAATGAGAACAAGCCTCTGTGTGTGGGTATGTGAGAAAGTGAGACTGTGTGTGTGAGAGTGAGTGAGACCAAGCCTCTGTGTGGGTGTGTGTGAGAGAGTGAGACTGTGTGTGTGAGAGAGAGTGAGACCAAGCCTCTGTGTGTGGGTATGTGAGAGAGTGAGACTGTGTGTGTGAGAAAGAGAGACCAAGCCTCTGTGTGGGTATGTGAGAGAGTGAGACTGTGTGTGTGAGAGAGAGTGAGACCAAGCCTCTGTGTGTGTGTGTGTGAGAGTGAGACTGCGTGTGAGAGAGAGAGTGAGACCAAGCCTCTGTGTGGGTGTGTGAGAGAGTGAGACTGTGTGTGTGAGAGAGAGTGAGACCAAGCCTCTGTGTGGGTATGTGAGAGAGTGAGACTGCGTGTGTGAGAGAGTGAGACCAAGCCTCTGTGTGTGCGTGTGTGAGAGTGAGACTGTGTGTGTGAGAGAGAGTGAGACAAAGCCTCTGTGTGGGTATGTGAGAGAGTGAGACTGTGTGTGTGAGAGAGAGTGAGACCAAGCCTCTGTGTGTGGGTATGTGAGAGAGTGAGACTGTGTGTGTGAGAGAGAGTGAGACCAAGCCTCTGTGTGTGGGTGTGTGAGAGAGTGAGACTGTGTGTGTGAGAGAGAGTGAGACCAAACCTCTGTGTGTGGGTATGTGAGAGAGTGAGACTGTGTGTGTGAGAGAGAGTGAGACCAAGCCTCTGTGTGTGGGTATGTGAGACAGTGAGACTGTGTGTGTGTGTGAGAGTGAGACCAAGCCTCTGTGTGTGGGTATGTGAGAGAGTGAGACTGTGTGTGTGAGAGAGAGTGAGACCAAGCCTCTGTGTGTGGTATGTGAGAGAGTGAGACTGTGTGTGTGAGAGAGAGTGAGACCAAGCCTCTGTGTGTGGGTATGTGAGAGAGTGAGACTGTGTGTGTGAGAGAGGGTGAGACCAAGCCTCTGTGTGTGGGTATGTGAGAGAGTGAGACTGTGTGTGTGAGAGAGGGTGAGACCAAGCCTCTGTGTGTGGGTATGTGAGAGAGTGAGACTGTGTGTGTGAGATAGAGTGAGACCAAGCCTCTGTGTGTGGGTATGTGAGAGAGTGAGACTGTGTGTGTGAGAGAGAGTGAGACCAAGCCTCTGTGTCGGTGTGTGAGAGAGTGAGACTGTGTGTGTGAGAGAGAGTGAGACCATGCCTCTGTGTGTGGGTATGTGAGACAGTGAGACTGTGTGTGTGTGTGAGAGTGAGACCAAGCCTCTGTGTGTGGGTATGTGAGAGAGTGAGACTGTGTGTGTGAGAGAGAGTGATACCAAGCCTCTGTGTGTGCGTATGTGAGAGAGTGAGACTGTGTGTGTGAGAGAGAGTGAGACCAAGCCTCAGTGTGTGGGTATGTGAGAGAGTGAGACTGTGTGTGTGAGAGAGAGAATGAGAACAAGCCTCTGTGTGTGGGTATGTGAGAGAGTGAGACTGTGTGTGTGAGAGTGAGTGAGACCAAGCCTCTGTGTGGGTGTGTGTGAGAGAGTGAGACTGTGTGTGTGAGAGAGAGTGAGACCAAGCCTCTGTGTGTGGGTATGTGAGAGAGTGAGACTGTGTGTGTGTGAGAGAGAATGAGAACAAGCCTCTGTGTGTGGGTATGTGAGAAAGTGAGACTGTGTGTGTGAGAGTGAGTGAGACCAAGCCTCTGTGTGGGTGTGTGTGAGAGAGTGAGACTGTGTGTGTGAGAGAGAGTGAGACCAAGCCTCTGTGTGTGGGTATGTGAGAGAGTGAGACTGTGTGTGTGAGAAAGAGAGACCAAGCCTCTGTGTGGGCATTTGAGAGAGTGAGACTGTGTGTGTGAGAGAGAGTGAGACCAAGCCTCTGTGTTGGTATGTGAGAGAGTGAGACTGTGTGTGTGAGAGAGAGTGAGACCAAGCCTCTGTGTGTGTGTGTGTGAGAGTGAGACTGCGTGTGAGAGAGAGAGTGAGACCAAGCCTCTGTGTGGGTGTGTGAGAGAGTGAGACTGTGTGTGTGAGAGAGAGTGAGACCAAGCCTCTGTGTGGGTATGTGAGAGAGTGAGACTGCGTGTGTGAGAGAGTGAGACCAAGCCTCTGTGTGTGGGTGTGTGAGAGTGAGACTGTGTGTGTGAGAGAGAGTGAGACAAAGCCTCTGTGTGGGTATGTGAGAGAGTGAGACTGTGTGTGTGAGAGAGAGTGAGACCAAGCCTCTGTGTGTGGGTATGTGAGAGAGTGAGACTGTGTGTGTGAGAGAGAGTGAGACCAAGCCTCTGTGTGTGGGTGTGTGAGAGAGTGAGACTGTGTGTGTGAGAGAGAGTGAGACCAAACCTCTGTGTGTGGGTATGTGAGAGAGTGAGACTGTGTGTGTGAGAGAGAGTGAGACCAAGCCTCTGTGTGTGGGTATGTGAGACAGTGAGACTGTGTGTGTGTGTGAGAGTGAGACCAAGCCTCTGTGTGTGGGTATGTGAGAGAGTGAGACTGTGTGTGTGAGAGAGAGTGAGACCAAGCCTCTGTGTGTGGGTATGTGAGAGAGTGAGACTGTGTGTGTGAGAGAGAGTGAGACCAAGCCTCTGTGTGTGGGTATGTGAGAGAGTGAGACTGTGTGTGTGAGAGAGGGTGAGACCAAGCCTCTGTGTGTGGGTATGTGAGAGAGTGAGACTGTGTGTGTGAGAGAGGGTGAGACCAAGCCTCTGTGTGTGGGTATGTGAGAGAGTGAGACTGTGTGTGTGAGAGAGAGAATGAGAACAAGCCTCTGTGTGTGGGTATGTGAGAGAGTGAGACTGTGTGTGTGAGAGAGAGTGAGACCAAGCCTCTGTGTGGGTGTGTGTGAGAGAGTGAGACTGTGTGTGTGAGAGAGAGAGACCAAGCCTCTGTGTGGGTATTTGAGAGAGTGAGACTGTGTGTGTGAGAGAGAGTGAGACCAAGCCTCTGTGTGGGTATGTGAGAGAGTGAGACTGTGTGTGTGAGAGAGAGTGAGACCAAGCCTCTGTGTGTGCGTGTGTGAGAGTGAGACTGTGTGTGAGAGAGAGAGTGAGACCAAGCCTCTGTGTGGGTGTGTGAGAGAGTGAGACTGTGTGTACGAGAGAGAGTGAGACCAAGCCTCTGTGTGTGGGTGTGTGAGAGTGAGACTGTGTGTGTGAGAGAGAGTGAGACTAAGCCTCTGTGTGGGTATGTGAGAGAGTGAGACTGTGTGTACGAGAGAGAGTGAGACCAAGCCTCTGTGTGTGGGTGTGTGAGAGAGTGAGACTGTGTGTGTGAGAGAGAGTGAGACCAAGCCTCTGTGTGTGGGTGTGTGAGAGTGAGACTGTGTGTGTGAGAGAGAGTGAGACCAAGCCTCTGTGTGTGGGTGTGTGCGAGAGTGAGACTGTGTGTGTGTGTGAGAGTGAGACCAAGCCTCTGTGTGTGGGTATGTGAGAGAGTGAGACTGTGTGTGTGAGAGAGAGTGAGACCAAACTTCTGTGTGTGGGTATGTGAGAGAGTGAGACTGTGTGTGTGAGAGAGAGTGAGACCAAGCCTCTGTGTGTGTGTGTGAGAGAGTGAGACTGTGTGTGTGAGAGAGAGTGAGACCAAGCCTCTGTGTGTGTGTGAGAGAGAGTGAGACTGTGTGTGTGAGAGAGAGTGAGACCAAGCCTCTGTGTGGGTATGTGAGAGAGTGAGACTGTGTGTGTGAGAGAGAGTGAGACCAAGCCTCTGTGTGGGTGTGTGAGAGAGTGAGACTGTGTGTGTGAGAGAGAGTGAGACCAAGCCTCTGTGTGTGGGTATGTGAGAGAGTGAGACTGTGTGTGTGAGATAGAGTGAGACCAAGCCTCTGTGTGTGGGTATGTGAGAGAGTGAGACTGTGTGTGTGAGAGAGAGTGAGACCAAGCCTCTGTGTCGGTGTGTGAGAGAGTGAGAGTGTGTGTGTGAGAGAGAGTGAGACCAAGCCTCTGTGTGTGGGTATGTGAGAGAGTGAGACTGTGTGTGTGAGATAGAGTGAGACCAAGCCTCTGTGTGTGGGTATGTGAGAGAGTGAGACTGTGTGTGTGAGAGAGAGTGAGACCAAGCCTCTGTGTGGGTGTGTGAGAGAGTGAGACTGTGTGTGTGAGAGAGAGTGAGACCAAGCCTCTGTGTGTGGGTAAATGAGAGAGTGAGACTGTGTGTGTGAGAGAGAGTGAGACCAAGCCTCTGTGTGTGGGTATGTGAGAGAGTGAGACTGTGTGTGTGAGAGAGAGTGAGTCCAAGCCTCTGTGTGTGGGTATGTGAGAGAGTGAGACTGTGTGTGTGAGAGAGGGTGAGACCAAGCCTCTGTGTGTGGGTATGTGAGAGAGTGAGACTGTGTGTGTGAGAGAGAGTGAGACCAAGCCTCTGTGTGTGGGTATGTGAGACAGTGAGACTGTGTGTGTGTGTGAGAGTGAGACCAAACCTCTGTGTGTGGGTATGTGAGAGAGTGAGACTGTGTGTGTGAGAGAGAGTGAGACCAAGCCTCTGTGTGTCGGTATGTGAGAGAGTGAGACTGTGTGTGTGAGAGAGAGTGAGACCAAGCCTCTGTGTGTGGGTATGTGAGAGAGTGAGACTGTGTGTGTGAGAGAGAGTGAGACCAAGCCTCTGTGTGTGGGTATGTGAGAGAGTGAGACTGTGTGTGTGAGAGAGGGTTTGACCAAGCCTCTGTGTGTGGGTATGTGAGAGAGTGAGACTGTGTGTGTGAGAGAGAGAATGAGACCAAGCCTCTGTGTGTGGGTATGTGAGAGAGTGAGATTGTGTGTGTGAGAGAGAGTGAGACCAAGCCTCTGTGTGGGTGTGTGTGAGAGAGTGAGACTGTGTGTGTGAGAGAGAGTGAGACCAAGCCTCTGTGCGTGGGTATGTGAGAGAGTGAGACTGTGTGTGTGAGAGAGAGAGACCAAGCCTCTGTGTGGGTATTTGAGAGAGTGAGATTGTGTGTGTGAGAGAGAGTGAGACCAAGCCTCTGTGTGGGTATGTGAGAGAGTGAGACTGTGTGTGTGCGAGAGAGTGAGACCAAGCCTCCGTGTGTGGGTGTGTGAGAGTGTGGCTGTGTGTGAGAGAGAGAGTGAGACCAAGCCTCTGTGTGGGTGTGTGTGAGAGTGAGACTGTGTGTGTGAGGGAGAGTGAGACCAAGCCTCTGTGTGGGTATGTGAGAGAGTGAAACTGTGTGTGTGTGAGAGTGAGACCAAGCCTCTGTGTGTGGGTGTGTGAGAGTGAGACTGTGTGTGTGAGAGAGAGTGAGACCAAGCCTCTGTGTGGGTATGTGAGAGAGTGAGACTGTGTGTGTGAGAGAGAGTGAGACTAAGCCTCTGCGTGGGTATGTGAGAGAGTGAGACTGTGTGTACGAGAGAGAGTGAGACCAAGCCTCTGTGTGTGGGTGTGTGAGAGAGTGAGACTGTGTGTGTGAGAGAGAGTGAGACCAAGCCTCTGTGTGTGGGTATGTGAGAGAGTGAGACTGTGTGTGTGAGAGAGAGTGAGACCAAGCCTCTGTGTGTGGGTATGTGAGAGAGTGGGACTGTGTGTGTGAGAGAGAGTGAGACCAAGCCTCTGTGTGTGTGTGTGAGAGAGTGAGACTGTGTGTGTAAGAGAGAGTGAGACCAAGCCTCTGTGTGTGTGTGAGAGAGAGTGAGACTGTGTGTGTGAGAGAGAGTGAGACCAAGCCTATGTGTGGATATGTGAGAGAGTGAGACTGTGTGTGTGAGAGAGAGTGAGACCAAGCCTCTGTGTGGGTGTGTGAGAGAGTGAGACTGTGTGTGTGAGAGAGAGTGAGACCAAGCCTCTGTGTGTGGGTATGTGAGAGAGTGAGACTGTGTGTGTGAGATAGAGTGAGACCAAGCCTCTGTGTGTGGGTATGTGAGAGAGTGAGACTGTGTGTGTGAGAGACAGTGAGACCAAGCCTCTGTGTCGGTGTGTGAGAGAGTGAGACTGTGTGTGTGAGAGAGAGTGAGACCAAGCCTCTGTGTGTGGGTATGTGAGACAGTGAGACTGTGTGTGTGTGTGAGAGGGAGACCAAGCCTCTGTGTGTGGGTATGTGAGAGAGTGAGACTGTGTGTGTGAGAGAGAGTGATACCAAGCCTCTGTGTGTGGGTATGTGAGAGAGTGAGACTGTGTGTGTGAGAGAGAGTGAGACCAAGCCTCAGTGTGTGGGTATGTGAGAGAGTGAGACTGTGTGTGTGAGAGAGAGTGAGACCAAGCCTCTGTGTGTGGGTATGTGAGAGAGTGAGACTGTGTGTGTGAGAGAGAGAATGAGAACAAGCCTGTGTGTGTGGGTATGTGAGAGAGTGAGACTGTGTGTGTGAGAGTGAGTGAGACCAAGCCTCTGTGCGGGTGTGTGTGAGAGTGTGAGACTGTGTGTGTGAGAGAGAGTGAGACCAAGCCTCTGTGTGTGGGTATGTGAGAGAGTGAGACTGTGTGTGTGAGAGAGAGAGACCAAGCCTCTGTGTGTGGGTGTGTGAGAGTGAGACTGCGTGTGAGAGAGAGAGTGAGACCAAGCCTCTGTGTGGGTGTGTGAGAGAGTGAGACTGTGTGTGTGAGAGAGAGAGAGACCAAGCCTCTGTGTGGGTATGTGAGAGAGTGAGACTGTGTGTGTGTGAGAATGAGACCAAGTCTCTGTGTGTGGGTGTGTGAGAGTGAGACGGTGTGTGAGAGAGGGTGAGACCAAGCCTCTGTGTGGGTATGTGAGAGAGTGAGACTGTGTGTGTGAGAGAGAGTGAGACCAAGGCTCTGTGTGTGGGTATGTGAGAGAGTGAGACTGTGTGTGTGAGAGAGAGTGAGACCAAGCCTCTGTGTGTGGGTGTGTGAGAGAGTGAGACTGTGTGTGTGAGAGAGAGTGAGACCAAGCCTCTGTGTGTGGGTATGTGAGAGAGTGAGACTGTGTGTGTGAGAGAGAGTGAGACAAAGCCTCTGTGTGTGGGTATGTGTGACAGTGAGACTGTGTGTGTGTGTGAGAGTGAGACCAAGCCTCTGTGTGTGGGTATGTGAGAGAGTGAGACTGTGTGTGTGAGAGAGAGTGAGACCAAGCCTCTGTGTGTGGGTATGTGAGAGAGTGAGACTGTGTGTCTGAGAGAGAGTGAGACCAAGCCTCTGTGTGTGGGTATGTGAGAGAGTGAGACTGTGTGTGTGAGAGAGGGTGAGACCAAGCCTCTGTGTGTGGGTATGTGAGAGAGTGAGACTGTGTGTGTGAGAGAGAGAATGAGAACAAGCCTCTGTGTGTGGGTATGTGAGAGAGTGAGACTGTGTGTGTGAGAGAGAGTGAGACCAAGCCTCTGTGTGGGTGTGTGTGAGAGAGTGAGACTGTGTGTGTGAGAGAGAGTAAGACCAAGCCTCTGTGTGTGGGTATGTGAGAGAGTGAGTCTGTGTGTGTGAGAGAGAGAGACCAAGCCTCTGTGTGGGTATTTGAGAGAGTGAGACTGTGTGTGTGAGAGAGAGTGAGACCAAGCCTCTGTATGGGTATGTGAGAGAGTGAGACTGTGTGTGTGAGAGAGAGTGAGACCAAGCCTCTGTGTGTGTGTGTGTGAGAGTGAGACTGCGTGTGAGAAAGAGAGTGAGACCAAGCCTCTGTGTGGGTGTGTGAGAGAGTGAGACTGTGTGTGTGAGAGAGAGTGAGACCAAGCCTCTGTGTGGGTATGTGAGAGAGTGAGACTGTGTGTGTGTGTGAGAGTGAGACCAAGCCTCTGTGTGTGGGTATGTGAGACAGTGAGACTGTGTGTGTGTGTGAGAGTGAGACCAAGCCTCTGTGTGTGGGTATGTGAGAGAGTGAGACTGTGTGTGTGAGAGAGAGTGAGACCAAGCCTCTGTGTGTGGGTATGTGAGAGAGTGAGACTGTGTGTGTGAGAGAGAGTGAGACCAAGCCTCTGTGTGTGGGTATGTGAGAGAGTGAGACTGTGTGTGTGAATGAGGGTGAGACCAAGCCTCTGTGTGTGGGTATGTGAGAGAGTGAGACTGTGTGTGTGAGAGAGGGTGAGACCAAGCCTCTGTGTGTGGGTATGTGAGAGAGTGAGACTGTGTGTGTGAGAGAGATAATGAGAACAAGCCTCTGTGTGTGGGTATGTGAGAGAGTGAGACTGTGTGTGTGAGAGAGAGTGAGACCAAGCCTCTGTGTGGGTGTGTGTGAGAGAGTGAGACTGTGTGTGTGAGAGAGAGAGACCAAGCCTCTGTGTGGGTATTTGAGAGAGTGAGACTGTGTGTGTGAGAGAGAGTGAGACCAAGCCTCTGTGTGTGGGTGTGTGAGAGTGAGACTGTGTGTGAGAGAGAGAGTGAGACCAAGCCTCTGTGTGGGTGTGTGAGAGAGTGAGACTGTGTGTGTGAGAGAGAGTGAGACCAAGCCTCTGTGTGGGTATGTGAGAGAGTGTGACTGTGTGTGTGTGAGAGTGAGACCAAGCCTCTGTGTGTGGGTGTGTGAGAGTGAGACTGTGTGTGTGAGAGAGAGTGAGACCAAGCCTCTGTGTGGGTATGTGAGAGAGTGACACTGTGTGTACGAGAGAGAGTGAGACCAAGCCTCTGTGTGTGGGTGTGTGAGAGAGAGAGACTGTGTGTGTGAGAGAGAGTGAGACCAAGCCTCTGTGTGTGGGTGTGTGAGAGTGAGACTGTGTGTGTGAGAGAGAGTGAGACCAAGCCTCTGTGTGTGGGTGTGTGAGAGAGTGAGACTGTGTGTGTGTGTGAGAGTGAGACCAAGCCTCTGTGTGTGGGTATGTGAGAGAGTGAGACTGTGTGTGTGAGAGAGAGTGAGACCAAACCTCTGTGTGTGGGTATGTGAGAGAGTGAGACTGTGTGTGTGAGAGAGAGTGAGACCAAGCCTCTGTGTGTGTGTGAGAGAGAGTGAGACTGTGTGTGTGAGAGAGAGTGAGACCAAGCCTCTGTGTGTGTGTGAGAAAGAGTGAGACTGTGTGTGTGAGAGAGAGTGAGACCAAGCCTCTGTGTGGGTATGTGAGAGAGTGAGACTGTGTGTGTGAGAGAGAGTGAGACCAAGCCTCTGTGTGGGTGTGTGAGAGAGTGAGACTGTGTGTGTGAGAGAGAGTGAGACCAAGCCTCTGTGTGTGGGTATGTGAGAGAGTGAGACTGTGTGTGTGAGATAGAGTGAGACCAAGCCTCTGTGTGTGGGTATGTGAGAGAGTGAGACTCTTTGTGTGAGAGAGAGTGAGACCAAGACTCTGTGTCGGTGTGTGAGAGAGTGAGAGTGTGTGTGTGAGAGAGAGTGAGACCAAGCCTCTGTGTGTGGGTATGTGAGAGAGTGAGACTGTGTGTGTGAGATAGAGTGAGACCAAGCCTCTGTGTGTGGGTATGTGAGAGAGTGAGACTGTGTGTGTGAGAGAGAGTGAGACCAAGCCTCTGTGTGGGTGTGTGAGAGAGTGAGACTGTGTGTGTGAGAGAGAGTGAGACCAAGCCTCTGTGTGTGGGTATGTGAGACAGTGAGACTGTGTGTGTGTGTGAGAGTGAGACCAAACCTCTGTGTGTGGGTATGTGAGAGAGTGAGACTGTGTGTGTGAGAGAGAGTGAGACCAAGCCTCTGTGTGTGGGTATGTGAGAGAGTGAGACTGTGTGTGTGAGAGAGAGTGAGACCAAGCCTCTGTGTGTGGGTATGTGAGAGAGTGAGACTGTGTGTGTGAGAGAGAGTGAGACCAAGCCTCTGTGTGTTGGTATGTGAGAGAGTGAGACTGTGTGTGTGAGAGAGTGTGAGACCAAGCCTCTGTGTGAGGGTATGTGAGAGAGTGAGACTGTGTGTGTGAGAGAGAGAATGAGAACAAGCCTCTGTGTGTGGGTATGTGAGAGAGTGAGATTGTGTGTGTGAGAGAGAGTGAGACCAAGCCTCTGTGTGGGTGTGTGTGAGAGAGTGAGACTGTGTGTGTGAGTGAGAGTGAGACCAAGCCTCTGTGTGGGTATGTGAGAGAGTGGGACTGTGTGTGTGAGAGAGAGTGAGACCAAGCCTCTGTGTGTGTGTGTGAGAGAGTGAGACTGTGTGTGTAAGAGAGAGTGAGACCAAGCCTCTGTGTGTGTGTGAGAGAGAGTGAGACTGTGTGTGTGAGAGAGAGTGAGACCAAGCCTCTGTGTGTGGGTATGTGAGAGAGTGAGACTGTGTGTGTGAGATAGAGTGAGACCAAGCCTCTGTGTGTGGGTATGTGAGAGAGTGAGACTGTGTGTGTGAGAGACAGTGAGACCAAGCCTCTGTGTCGGTGTGTGAGAGAGTGAGACTGTGTGTGTGAGAGAGAGTGAGACCAAGCCTCTGTGTGTGGGTATGTGAGACAGTGAGACTGTGTGTGTGTGTGAGAGGGAGACCAAGCCTCTGTGTGTGGGTATGTGAGAGAGTGAGACTGTGTGTGTGAGAGAGAGTGATACCAAGCCTCTGTGTGTGGGTATGTGAGAGAGTGAGACTGTGTGTGTGAGAGAGAGTGAGACCAAGCCTCAGTGTGTGGGTATGTGAGAGAGTGAGACTGTGTGTGTGAGAGAGAGTGAGACCAAGCCTCTGAGTGTGGGTATGTGAGAGAGTGAGACTGTGTGTGTGAGAGAGAGAATGAGAACAAGCCTGTGTGTGTGGGTATGTGAGAGAGTGAGACTGTGTGTGTGAGAGTGAGTGAGACCAAGCCTCTGTGCGGGTGTGTGTGAGAGTGTGAGACTGTGTGTGTGAGAGAGAGTGAGACCAAGCCTCTGTGTGTGGGTATGTGAGAGAGTGAGACTGTGTGTGTGAGAGAGAGAGACCAAGCCTCTGTGTGTGGGTGTGTGAGAGTGAGACTGCGTGTGAGAGAGAGAGTGAGACCAAGCCTCTGTGTGGGTGTGTGAGAGAGTGAGACTGTGTGTGTGAGAGAGAGAGAGACCAAGCCTCTGTGTGGGTATGTGAGAGAGTGAGACTGTGTGTGTGTGAGAATGAGACCAAGTCTCTGTGTGTGGGTGTGTGAGAGTGAGACGGTGTGTGAGAGAGGGTGAGACCAAGCCTCTGTGTGGGTATGTGAGAGAGTGAGACTGTGTGTGTGAGAGAGAGTGAGACCAAGGCTCTGTGTGTGGGTATGTGAGAGAGTGAGACTGTGTGTGTGAGAGAGAGTGAGACCAAGCCTCTGTGTGTGGGTGTGTGAGAGAGTGAGACTGTGTGTGTGAGAGAGAGTGAGACCAAGCCTCTGTGTGTGGGTATGTGAGAGAGTGAGACTGTGTGTGTGAGAGAGAGTGAGACAAAGCCTCTGTGTGTGGGTATGTGTGACAGTGAGACTGTGTGTGTGTGTGAGAGTGAGACCAAGCCTCTGTGTGTGGGTATGTGAGAGAGTGAGACTGTGTGTGTGAGAGAGAGTGAGACCAAGCCTCTGTGTGTGGGTATGTGAGAGAGTGAGACTGTGTGTCTGAGAGAGAGTGAGACCAAGCCTCTGTGTGTGGGTATGTGAGAGAGTGAGACTGTGTGTGTGAGAGAGGGTGAGACCAAGCCTCTGTGTGTGGGTATGTGAGAGAGTGAGACTGTGTGTGTGAGAGAGAGAATGAGAACAAGCCTCTGTGTGTGGGTATGTGAGAGAGTGAGACTGTGTGTGTGAGAGAGAGTGAGACCAAGCCTCTGTGTGGGTGTGTGTGAGAGAGTGAGACTGTGTGTGTGAGAGAGAGTAAGACCAAGCCTCTGTGTGTGGGTATGTGAGAGAGTGAGTCTGTGTGTGTGAGAGAGAGAGACCAAGCCTCTGTGTGGGTATTTGAGAGAGTGAGACTGTGTGTGTGAGAGAGAGTGAGACCAAGCCTCTGTATGGGTATGTGAGAGAGTGAGACTGTGTGTGTGAGAGAGAGTGAGACCAAGCCTCTGTGTGTGTGTGTGTGAGAGTGAGACTGCGTGTGAGAAAGAGAGTGAGACCAAGCCTCTGTGTGGGTGTGTGAGAGAGTGAGACTGTGTGTGTGAGAGAGAGTGAGACCAAGCCTCTGTGTGGGTATGTGAGAGAGTGAGACTGTGTGTGTGTGTGAGAGTGAGACCAAGCCTCTGTGTGTGGGTATGTGAGACAGTGAGACTGTGTGTGTGTGTGAGAGTGAGACCAAGCCTCTGTGTGTGAGTATGTGAGAGAGTGAGACTGTGTGTGTGAGAGAGAGTGAGACCAAGCCTCTGTGTGTGGGTATGTGAGAGAGTGAGACTGTGTGTGTGAGAGAGAGTGAGACCAAGCCTCTGTGTGTGGGTATGTGAGAGAGTGAGACTGTGTGTGTGAATGAGGGTGAGACCAAGCCTCTGTGTGTGGGTATGTGAGAGAGTGAGACTGTGTGTGTGAGAGAGGGTGAGACCAAGCCTCTGTGTGTGGGTATGTGAGAGAGTGAGACTGTGTGTGTGAGAGAGATAATGAGAACAAGCCTCTGTGTGTGGGTATGTGAGAGAGTGAGACTGTGTGTGTGAGAGAGAGTGAGACCAAGCCTCTGTGTGGGTGTGTGTGAGAGAGTGAGACTGTGTGTGTGAGAGAGAGAGACCAAGCCTCTGTGTGGGTATTTGAGAGAGTGAGACTGTGTGTGTGAGAGAGAGTGAGACCAAGCCTCTGTGTGTGGGTGTGTGAGAGTGAGACTGTGTGTGAGAGAGAGAGTGAGACCAAGCCTCTGTGTGGGTGTGTGAGAGAGTGAGACTGTGTGTGTGAGAGAGAGTGAGACCAAGCCTCTGTGTGGGTATGTGAGAGAGTGTGACTGTGTGTGTGTGAGAGTGAGACCAAGCCTCTGTGTGTGGGTGTGTGAGAGTGAGACTGTGTGTGTGAGAGAGAGTGAGACCAAGCCTCTGTGTGGGTATGTGAGAGAGTGACACTGTGTGTACGAGAGAGAGTGAGACCAAGCCTCTGTGTGTGGGTGTGTGAGAGTGAGACTGTGTGTGTGAGAGAGAGTGAGACCAAGCCTCTGTGTGTGGGTGTGTGAGAGAGTGAGACTGTGTGTGTGTGTGAGAGTGAGACCAAGCCTCTGTGTGTGGGTATGTGAGAGAGTGAGACTGTGTGTGTGAGAGAGAGTGAGACCAAACCTCTGTGTGTGGGTATGTGAGAGAGTGAGACTGTGTGTGTGAGAGAGAGTGAGACCAAGCCTCTGTGTGTGTGTGAGAGAGAGTGAGACTGTGTGTGAGAGAGAGTGAGACCAAGCCTCTGTGTGTGTGTGAGAAAGAGTGAGACTGTGTGTGTGAGAGAGAGTGAGACCAAGCCTCTGTGTGGGTATGTGAGAGAGTGAGACTGTGTGTGTGAGAGAGAGTGAGACCAAGCCTCTGTGTGGGTGTGTGAGAGAGTGAGACTGTGTGTGTGAGAGAGAGTGAGACCAAGCCTCTGTGTGTGGGTATGTGAGAGAGTGAGACTGTGTGTGTGAGATAGAGTGAGACCAAGCCTCTGTGTGTGGGTATGTGAGAGAGTGAGACTCTTTGTGTGAGAGAGAGTGAGACCAAGACTCTGTGTCGGTGTGTGAGAGAGTGAGAGTGTGTGTGTGAGAGAGAGTGAGACCAAGCCTCTGTGTGTGGGTATGTGAGAGAGTGAGACTGTGTGTGTGAGATAGAGTGAGACCAAGCCTCTGTGTGTGGGTATGTGAGAGAGTGAGACTGTGTGTGTGAGAGAGAGTGAGACCAAGCCTCTGTGTGGGTGTGTGAGAGAGTGAGACTGTGTGTGTGAGAGAGAGTGAGACCAAGCCTCTGTGTGTGGGTATGTGAGACAGTGAGACTGTGTGTGTGTGTGAGAGTGAGACCAAACCTCTGTGTGTGGGTATGTGAGAGAGTGAGACTGTGTGTGTGAGAGAGAGTGAGACCAAGCCTCTGTGTGTGGGTATGTGAGAGAGTGAGACTGTGTGTGTGAGAGAGAGTGAGACCAAGCCTCTGTGTGTGGGTATGTGAGAGAGTGAGACTGTGTGTGTGAGAGAGAGTGAGACCAAGCCTCTGTGTGTTGGTATGTGAGAGAGTGAGACTGTGTGTGTGAGAGAGTGTGAGACCAAGCCTCTGTGTGAGGGTATGTGAGAGAGTGAGACTGTGTGTGTGAGAGAGAGAATGAGAACAAGCCTCTGTGTGTGGGTATGTGAGAGAGTGAGATTGTGTGTGTGAGAGAGAGTGAGACCAAGCCTCTGTGTGGGTGTGTGTGAGAGAGTGAGACTGTGTGTGTGAGAGAGAGTGAGACCAAGCCTCTGTGTGGGTATGTGAGAGTGTGAGACTGTGTGTGTGAGAGAGAGTGAGACCAAGCCTCTGTGTGTGGGTGTGTGAGAGTGAGACTGCGTGTGAGAGAGAGAGTGAGACCAAGCCTCTGTGTGGGTGTGTGAGAGAGTGAGACTGTGTGTGTGAGAGAGAGAGAGACCAAGCCTCTGTGTGGGTATGTGAGAGAGTGAGACTGTGTGTGTGTGAGAATGAGACCAAGTCTCTGTGTGTGGGTGTGTGAGAGTGAGACGGTGTGTGAGAGAGAGTGAGACCAAGACTCTGTGTGGGTATGTGAGAGAGTGAGACTGTGTGTGTGAGAGAGAGTGAGACCAAGCCTCTGTGTGTGGGTATGTGAGAGAGTGAGACTGTGTGTGTGAGAGAGAGTGAGACCAAGCCTCTGTGTGTGGGTGTGTGAGAGAGTGAGACTGTGTGTGTGAGAGAGAGTGAGACCAAGCCTCTGTGTGTGGGTATGTGAGAGAGTGAGACTGTGTGTGTGAGAGAGAGTGAGACCAAGCCTCTGTGTGTGGGTATGTGTGACAGTGAGACTGTGTGTGTGTGTGAGAGTGAGACCAAGCCTCTGTGTGTGGGTATGTGAGAGAGTGAGACTGTGTGTGTGAGAGAGAGTGAGACCAAGCCTCTGTGTGTGGGTATGTGAGAGAGTGAGACTGTGTGTCTGAGAGAGAGTGAGACCAAGCCTCTTGTGTGGGTATGTGAGAGAGTGAGACTGTGTGTGTGAGACAGGGTGAGACCAAGCCTCTGTGTGTGGGTATGTGAGAGAGTGAGACTGTGTGTGTGAGAGAGAGTGAGACCAAGCCTCTGTGTGGGTGTGTGTGAGAGAGTGAGACTGTGTGTGAGGGAGAGAGTAAGACCAAGCCTCTGTGTGTGGGTATGTGAGAGAGTGAGACTGTGTGTGTGAGAGAGAGAGACCAAGCCTCTGTGTGGGTATTTGAGAGAGTGAGACTGTGTGTGTGAGAGAGAGTGAGACCAAGCCTCTGTGTGGGTATGTGAGAGAGTGAGACTGTGTGTGTGAGAGAGAGTGAGACCAAGCCTCTGTGTGTGTGTGTGTGAGAGTGAAACTGCGTGTGAGAAAGAGAGTGAGACCAAGCCTCGTTGTGGGTGTGTGAGAGAGTGAGACTGTGTGTGTGAGAGAGAGTGAGACCAAGCCTCTGTGTGGGTATGTGAGAGAGTGAGACTGTGTGTCTGAGAGAGAGTGAGACCAAGCCTCTTGTGTGGGTATGTGAGAGAGTGAGACTGTGTGTGTGAGACAGGGTGAGACCAAGCCTCTGTGTGTGGGTATGTGAGAGAGTGAGACTGTGTGTGTGAGAGAGAGTGAGACCAAGCCTCTGTGTGGGTGTGTGTGAGAGAGTGAGACTGTGTGTGAGGGAGAGAGTAAGACCAAGCCTCTGTGTGTGGGTATGTGAGAGAGTGAGACTGTGTGTGTGAGAGAGAGAGACCAAGCCTCTGTGTGGGTATTTGAGAGAGTGAGACTGTGTGTGTGAGAGAGAGTGAGACCAAGCCTCTGTGTGGGTATGTGAGAGAGTGAGACTGTGTGTGTGAGAGAGAGTGAGACCAAGCCTCTGTGTGTGTGTGTGTGAGAGTGAAACTGCGTGTGAGAAAGAGAGTGAGACCAAGCCTCGGTGTGGGTGTGTGAGAGAGTGAGACTGTGTGTGTGAGAGAGAGTGAGACCAAGCCTCTGTGTGGGTATGTGAGAGAGTGAGACTGCGTGTGTGAGAGAGTGGGACCAAGCCTCTGTGTGTGGGTGTGTGAGAGTGAGACTTAGTGTGTGAGAGAGAGTGAGACAAAGCCTCTGTGTGGGTATGTGAGAGAGTGAGACTGTGTGTGTGTGTGAGAGTGAGACCAAGCCTCTGTGTGTGGGTATGTGAGACAGTGAGACTGTGTGTGTGTGTGAGAGTGAGACCAAGCCTCTGTGTGTGGGTATGTGAGAGAGTGAGACTGTGTGTGTGAGAGAGAGTGAGACCAAGCCTCTGTGTGTGGGTATGTGAGAGAGTGAGACTGTGTGTGTGAGAGAGAGTGAGACCAAGCCTCTGTGTGTGGGTATGTGAGAGAGTGAGACTGTGTCTGTGAGATAGAGTGAGACCAAGCCTCTGTGTGTGGGTATGTGAGAGAGTGAGACTGTGTGTGTGAGAGAGGGTGAGACCAAGCCTCTGTGTGTGGGTATGTGAGAGAGTGAGACTGTGTGTGTGTGAGAGAGAATGAGAACAAGCCTCTGTGTGTGGGTATGTGAGAGAGTGAGACTGTGTGTGTGAGAGAGAGTGAGACCAAGCCTCTGTGTGGGTGTGTGTGAGAGAGTGAGACTGTGTGTGTGAGAGAGAGAGACCAAGCCTCTGTGTGGGTATTTGAGAGAGTGAGACTGTGTGTGTGAGAGAGAGTGAGACCAAGCCTCTGTGTGGGTATGTGAGAGAGTGAGACTGTGTGTGAGAGAGAGAGTGAGACCAAGCCTCTGTGTGGGTGTGTGAGAGAGTGAGACTGTGTGTGTGAGAGAGAGTGAGACCAAGCCTCTGTGTGGGTATGTGAGAGAGTGTGACTGTGTGTGTGTGAGAGTGAGTCCAAGCCTCTGTGTGTGGGTGTGTGAGAGTGAGACTGTGTGTGTGAGAGAGAGTGAGACCAAGCCTCTGTGTGGGTATGTGAGAGAGTGAGACTGTGTGTACGAGAGAGAGTGAGACCAAGCCTCTGTGTGTGGGTGTGTGAGAGAGTGAGACTGTGTGTGTGAGAGAGAGTGAGACCAAGCCTCTGTGTGTGGGTGTGTGAGAGTGAGACTGTGTGTGTGAGAGAGAGTGAGACCAAGCCTCTGTGTGTGGGTGTGTGAGAGAGTGAGACTGTGTGTGTGTGTGAGAGTGAGACCAAGCCTCTGTGTGTGGGGATGTGAGAGAGTGAGACTGTGTGTGTGAGAGAGAGTGAGACCAAACCTCTGTGTGTGGGTATGTGAGAGAGTGAGACTGTGTGTGTGAGAGAGAGTGAGACCAAGCCTCTGTGTGTGTGTGAGAGAGAGTGAGACTGTGTGTGTGTGTGAGAGTGAGACCAAGCCTCTGTGTGTGGGTATGTGAGAGAGTGAGACTGTGTGTGTGAGAGAGAGTGAGACCAAACCTCTGTGTGTGGGTATGTGAGAGAGTGAGACTGTGTGTGTGAGAGAGAGTGAGACCAAGCCTCTGTGTGTGTGTGAGAGAGAGTGAGACTGTGTGTGAGAGAGAGTGAGACCAAGCCTCTGTGTGTGTGTGAGAAAGAGTGAGACTGTGTGTGTGAGAGAGAGTGAGACCAAGCCTCTGTGTGGGTATGTGAGAGAGTGAGACTGTGTGTGTGAGAGAGAGTGAGACCAAGCCTCTGTGTGGGTGTGTGAGAGAGTGAGACTGTGTGTGTGAGAGAGAGTGAGACCAAGCCTCTGTGTGTGGGTATGTGAGAGAGTGAGACTGTGTGTGTGAGATAGAGTGAGACCAAGCCTCTGTGTGTGGGTATGTGAGAGAGTGAGACTCTTTGTGTGAGAGAGAGTGAGACCAAGACTCTGTGTCGGTGTGTGAGAGAGTGAGAGTGTGTGTGTGAGAGAGAGTGAGACCAAGCCTCTGTGTGTGGGTATGTGAGAGAGTGAGACTGTGTGTGTGAGATAGAGTGAGACCAAGCCTCTGTGTGTGGGTATGTGAGAGAGTGAGACTGTGTGTGTGAGAGAGAGTGAGACCAAGCCTCTGTGTGGGTGTGTGAGAGAGTGAGACTGTGTGTGTGAGAGAGAGTGAGACCAAGCCTCTGTGTGTGGGTATGTGAGACAGTGAGACTGTGTGTGTGTGTGAGAGTGAGACCAAACCTCTGTGTGTGGGTATGTGAGAGAGTGAGACTGTGTGTGTGAGAGAGAGTGAGACCAAGCCTCTGTGTGTGGGTATGTGAGAGAGTGAGACTGTGTGTGTGAGAGAGAGTGAGACCAAGCCTCTGTGTGTGGGTATGTGAGAGAGTGAGACTGTGTGTGTGAGAGAGAGTGAGACCAAGCCTCTGTGTGTTGGTATGTGAGAGAGTGAGACTGTGTGTGTGAGAGAGTGTGAGACCAAGCCTCTGTGTGAGGGTATGTGAGAGAGTGAGACTGTGTGTGTGAGAGAGAGAATGAGAACAAGCCTCTGTGTGTGGGTATGTGAGAGAGTGAGATTGTGTGTGTGAGAGAGAGTGAGACCAAGCCTCTGTGTGGGTGTGTGTGAGAGAGTGAGACTGTGTGTGTGAGAGAGAGTGAGACCAAGCCTCTGTGTGGGTATGTGAGAGTGTGAGACTGTGTGTGTGAGAGAGAGTGAGACCAAGCCTCTGTGTGTGGGTGTGTGAGAGTGAGACTGCGTGTGAGAGAGAGAGTGAGACCAAGCCTCTGTGTGGGTGTGTGAGAGAGTGAGACTGTGTGTGTGAGAGAGAGAGAGACCAAGCCTCTGTGTGGGTATGTGAGAGAGTGAGACTGTGTGTGTGTGAGAATGAGACCAAGTCTCTGTGTGTGGGTGTGTGAGAGTGAGACGGTGTGTGAGAGAGAGTGAGACCAAGACTCTGTGTGGGTATGTGAGAGAGTGAGACTGTGTGTGTGAGAGAGAGTGAGACCAAGCCTCTGTGTGTGGGTATGTGAGAGAGTGAGACTGTGTGTGTGAGAGAGAGTGAGACCAAGCCTCTGTGTGTGGGTGTGTGAGAGAGTGAGACTGTGTGTGTGAGAGAGAGTGAGACCAAGCCTCTGTGTGTGGGTATGTGAGAGAGTGAGACTGTGTGTGTGAGAGAGAGTGAGACCAAGCCTCTGTGTGTGGGTATGTGTGACAGTGAGACTGTGTGTGTGTGTGAGAGTGAGACCAAGCCTCTGTGTGTGGGTATGTGAGAGAGTGAGACTGTGTGTGTGAGAGAGAGTGAGACCAAGCCTCTGTGTGTGGGTATGTGAGAGAGTGAGACTGTGTGTCTGAGAGAGAGTGAGACCAAGCCTCTTGTGTGGGTATGTGAGAGAGTGAGACTGTGTGTGTGAGACAGGGTGAGACCAAGCCTCTGTGTGTGGGTATGTGAGAGAGTGAGACTGTGTGTGTGAGAGAGAGTGAGACCAAGCCTCTGTGTGGGTGTGTGTGAGAGAGTGAGACTGTGTGTGAGGGAGAGAGTAAGACCAAGCCTCTGTGTGTGGGTATGTGAGAGAGTGAGACTGTGTGTGTGAGAGAGAGAGACCAAGCCTCTGTGTGGGTATTTGAGAGAGTGAGACTGTGTGTGTGAGAGAGAGTGAGACCAAGCCTCTGTGTGGGTATGTGAGAGAGTGAGACTGTGTGTGTGAGAGAGAGTGAGACCAAGCCTCTGTGTGTGTGTGTGTGAGAGTGAAACTGCGTGTGAGAAAGAGAGTGAGACCAAGCCTCGTTGTGGGTGTGTGAGAGAGTGAGACTGTGTGTGTGAGAGAGAGTGAGACCAAGCCTCTGTGTGGGTATGTGAGAGAGTGAGACTGTGTGTCTGAGAGAGAGTGAGACCAAGCCTCTTGTGTGGGTATGTGAGAGAGTGAGACTGTGTGTGTGAGACAGGGTGAGACCAAGCCTCTGTGTGTGGGTATGTGAGAGAGTGAGACTGTGTGTGTGAGAGAGAGTGAGACCAAGCCTCTGTGTGGGTGTGTGTGAGAGAGTGAGACTGTGTGTGAGGGAGAGAGTAAGACCAAGCCTCTGTGTGTGGGTATGTGAGAGAGTGAGACTGTGTGTGTGAGAGAGAGAGACCAAGCCTCTGTGTGGGTATTTGAGAGAGTGAGACTGTGTGTGTGAGAGAGAGTGAGACCAAGCCTCTGTGTGGGTATGTGAGAGAGTGAGACTGTGTGTGTGAGAGAGAGTGAGACCAAGCCTCTGTGTGTGTGTGTGTGAGAGTGAAACTGCGTGTGAGAAAGAGAGTGAGACCAAGCCTCGGTGTGGGTGTGTGAGAGAGTGAGACTGTGTGTGTGAGAGAGAGTGAGACCAAGCCTCTGTGTGGGTATGTGAGAGAGTGAGACTGCGTGTGTGAGAGAGTGGGACCAAGCCTCTGTGTGTGGGTGTGTGAGAGTGAGACTTAGTGTGTGAGAGAGAGTGAGACAAAGCCTCTGTGTGGGTATGTGAGAGAGTGAGACTGTGTGTGTGTGTGAGAGTGAGACCAAGCCTCTGTGTGTGGGTATGTGAGACAGTGAGACTGTGTGTGTGTGTGAGAGTGAGACCAAGCCTCTGTGTGTGGGTATGTGAGAGAGTGAGACTGTGTGTGTGAGAGAGAGTGAGACCAAGCCTCTGTGTGTGGGTATGTGAGAGAGTGAGACTGTGTGTGTGAGAGAGAGTGAGACCAAGCCTCTGTGTGTGGGTATGTGAGAGAGTGAGACTGTGTCTGTGAGATAGAGTGAGACCAAGCCTCTGTGTGTGGGTATGTGAGAGAGTGAGACTGTGTGTGTGAGAGAGGGTGAGACCAAGCCTCTGTGTGTGGGTATGTGAGAGAGTGAGACTGTGTGTGTGAGAGAGAGAATGAGAACAAGCCTCTGTGTGTGGGTATGTGAGAGAGTGAGACTGTGTGTGTGAGAGAGAGTGAGACCAAGCCTCTGTGTGGGTGTGTGTGAGAGAGTGAGACTGTGTGTGTGAGAGAGAGAGACCAAGCCTCTGTGTGGGTATTTGAGAGAGTGAGACTGTGTGTGTGAGAGAGAGTGAGACCAAGCCTCTGTGTGGGTATGTGAGAGAGTGAGACTGTGTGTGAGAGAGAGAGTGAGACCAAGCCTCTGTGTGGGTGTGTGAGAGAGTGAGACTGTGTGTGTGAGAGAGAGTGAGACCAAGCCTCTGTGTGGGTATGTGAGAGAGTGTGACTGTGTGTGTGTGAGAGTGAGTCCAAGCCTCTGTGTGTGGGTGTGTGAGAGTGAGACTGTGTGTGTGAGAGAGAGTGAGACCAAGCCTCTGTGTGGGTATGTGAGAGAGTGAGACTGTGTGTACGAGAGAGAGTGAGACCAAGCCTCTGTGTGTGGGTGTGTGAGAGAGTGAGACTGTGTGTGTGAGAGAGAGTGAGACCAAGCCTCTGTGTGTGGGTGTGTGAGAGTGAGACTGTGTGTGTGAGAGAGAGTGAGACCAAGCCTCTGTGTGTGGGTGTGTGAGAGAGTGAGACTGTGTGTGTGTGTGAGAGTGAGACCAAGCCTCTGTGTGTGGGGATGTGAGAGAGTGAGACTGTGTGTGTGAGAGAGAGTGAGACCAAACCTCTGTGTGTGGGTATGTGAGAGAGTGAGACTGTGTGTGTGAGAGAGAGTGAGACCAAGCCTCTGTGTGTGTGTGAGAGAGAGTGAGACTGTGTGTGTGAGAGAGAGTGAGACCAAGCCTCTGTGTGTGTGTGTGAAAGAGTGAGACTGTGTGTGTGAGAGAGAGTGAGACCAAGCCTCTGTGTGGGTATGTGAGAGAGTGAGACTGTGTGTGTGAGAGAGAGTGAGACCAAGCCTCTGTGTGGGTGTGTGAGAGAGTGAGACTGTGTGTGTGAGAGAGAGTGAGACCAAGCCTCTGTGTCGGTGTGTGAGAGAGTGAGAGTGTGTGTGTGAGAGAGAGTGAGACCAAGCCTCTGTGTGTGGGTATGTGAGAGAGTGTATGTGAGACAGTGAGACTGTGTGTGTGTGTGAGAGTGAGACCAAACCTCTGTGTGTGGGTATGTGAGAGAGTGAGACTGTGTGTGTGAGAGAGAGTGAGACCAAGCCTCTGTGTGTGGGTATGTGAGAGAGTGAGACTGTGTGTGTGAGAGAGAGTGAGACCAAGCCTCTGTGTGTGGGTATGTGAGAGAGTGAGACTGTGTGTGTGAGAGAGAGTGAGACCAAGCCTCTGTGTGTGGGTATGTGAGAGAGTGAGACTGTGTGTGTGAGAGAGTGTGAGACCAAGCCTCTGTGTGAGGGTATGTGAGAGAGTGAGTCTGTGTGTGTGAGAGAGAGAATGAGAACAAGCCTCTGTGTGTGGGTATGTGAGAGAGTGAGACTGTGTGTGTGAGAGAGAGTGAGACCAAGCCTCTGTGTGGGTGTGTGTAAGAGAGTGAGACTGTGTGTGTGAGAGAGAGTGAGACCAAGCCTCTGTGTGTGGGTATGTGAGAGAGTGCGACTGTGTGTGTGAGAGAGAGAGACCAAGCCTCTGTGTGGGTATTTGAGAGAGTGAGACTGTGTGTGTGAGAGAGAGTGAGACCAAGCCTCTGTGTGTGGGTATGTGAGAGAGTGAGACTGTGTGTGTGAGAGATAGTGAGACCACGCCTCTGTGTGTGGGTGTGTGAGAGTGAGACTGTGTGTGTGAGAGAGAGTGAGACCAAGCCTCTGTGTGTGGGTGTGAGAGAGAGTGAGACCAAGCCTCTGTGTCTGGGTGTGTGAGTGTGAGACTGTGTGTGTGAGAGAGAGTGAGACCAAGATTCTTTGTGGGTGTGTGTGTGAGTGTGTGTGAGATCGAGTGAGACCAAGCCTCTGTGTGGGTGAGAGAGAGTGAGACTGTGTGTGTGTGAGAGAGTGAGACTGTGTGTGTGTGAGAGAGTGAGACTGTGTGTGTGAGAGAGAGTGAGACCAAGCCTCTGTGTGTGGGTGTGTGAGAGTGAGACTGTGTGTGTGAGAGAGAGTGAGACCTAGCCTCTGTGTGTGGGTGTGTGAGAGAGTGAGACTGTGTGTGTGAGAGAGAGTGAGACCAAGCCTCTGTGTCTGGGTGTGTGAGCGTGAGACTGTGTTTGTGAGAGAGAGTGAGACCAATCCTCTGTGTGTGTGTGCGTGGGTGTCTCTCTGTGTGTGTGTGTGTGTGTTGGTGTGTGAGTGTGTGTGTGTGTGGGTGTGTGTGTGTGTGTGTGTGAGAGAGAGAGAGAGTGAGACCAAGCCTCTGTGTGTGTGTTTGTGAGAGAGTGAGACTGTGCGTGTGAGAGAGAGTGAGACCAAGCCTCTGTGTGTGTGTATGTGTGAGTGTGTGTGAGAGAGAGTGAGACCAAGCCTGTGTATGTGTGAGAGAGAGAGTGAGACTGTGTGTGTGTGAGAGAGTGAGACTGTGTGTGTGAGAGAGAGTGAAACTGTGTGTGTGGGAGTCAGTGAGACTAAGCCTCTGTGTGTGGGTGTGTGAGAGTGAGACTGTGTGTGTGAGAGAGAGTGAGACCAAGCCTCTGTGTCGGTGTGTGAGAGAGTGAGAGTGTGTGTGTGAGAGAGAGTGAGACCAAGCCTCTGTGTGGGTGTGTGAGAGAGTGAGACTGTGTGTGTGAGAGAGAGTGAGACCAAGCCTCTGTGTCGGTGTGTGAGAGAGTGAGAGTGTGTGTGTGAGAGAGTGAGACTGTGTGTGTGAGAGAGAGTGACACTGTGTGTGTGGGAGTGAGTGAGACTAAGCCTCTATGTGTGGGTGTGTGAGAGTGAGACTGTGTGTGTGAGAGATAGTGAGACCAAGCCTCTGTGTGTGGGTATGTGAGAGAGTGAGACTGTGTGTGTGAGAGAGAGTGAGACCAAGCCTCTGTGTGGGTGTGTGAGAGAGTGAGACTGTGTGTGTGAGAGAGAGTGAGACCAAGCCTCTGTGTCGGTGTGTGAGAGAGTGAGACTGTGTGTGTGAGAGAGAGTGAGACCAAGCCTCTGTGTGTGGGTGTGTGAGAGAGTGAGACTGTGTGTGTGATAGAGAGTGAGACCAAGCCTCTGTGTGTGGTATGTGAGAGAGTGAGACTGTGTGTGTGAGAGAGAGTGAGACCAAGCCTCTGTGTGTGGGTATGTGAGAGAGTGAGACTGTGTGTTTGAGAGAGAGTGAGACCAAGCCTCTGTGTGGGTATGTGAGAGAGTGAGACTGTGTGTGTGAGAGAGAGTGAGACCAAGCCTCTGTGTGTGGTTGTGTGAGAGAGTGAGACTGTGTGTGTGAGAGAGAGTGAGACCAAGCCTCTGTGTGTGGGTATGTGAGATAGTGAGACTGTGTGTGTGAGAGAGAGTGAGACCAAGCCTCTGTGTGTGGGTATGTGAGAGCTTGAGACTGTGTGTGTGAGAGAGAGTGAGACCAAGCCTCTGAGTGTGTGTGTGAGAGAGTGAGACTGTGTGTGTGAGAGAGAGTGAGACCAAGCCTCTGTGTGTGTGTGAGAGAGTGTGAGAATGTGTGTGTGAGAGAGAGTGAGACCAAGCCTCTGTGTGGGTATGTGAGAGTGTGAGACTGTGTGTGTGAGAGAGAGTGAGACCAAGCCTCTGTGTGGGTGTGTGTGAGAGTGAGACTGTGTGTGTGATAGAGAGTGAGACCAAGCCTCTGTGTGTGGGTATGTGAGAGAGTGAGACTGTGTGTGTGAGATAGGGTGAGACCAAGCCTCTGTGTGTGGGTATGTGAGAGAGTGAGACGATGTGTGTGAGGGAGAGTGAGACCAAGCCTCTGTGTGGGTGTGTGAGAGAGTGAGACTGTGTGTGTGAGAGAGAGTGAGACCAAGCCTCTGTGAGTGGGTATGTGAGAGAGTGAGACTGTGTGTGTGTGTGAGAGTGAGACCAAGCCTCTGTGTGTGGGTATGTGAGAGAGTGAGACTGTGTGTGTGAGAGAGAGTGAGACCAAGCCTCTGTGTGTGTATGTGAGAGAGTGAGACTGTGTGTGAGAGAGAGAGTGAGACCAAGCCTCTGTGTGTGGGTATGTGAGAGAGTGAGACTGTGTGTGTGAGAGAGAGAGACCAAGCCTCTGTGTGGGTAATTGAGAGAGTGAGACTGTGTGTGTGATAGAGAGTGAGACAAAGCCTCTGTGTGGGTATGTGAGAGAGTGAGACTGTGTGTGAGAGAGAGAGTGAGACCAAGCCTCTGTGTGTGGGTGTGTGAGAGTGAGACTGTGTGTGTGAGAGAGAGTGAGACCAAGCCTCTGTGTGGGTGTGTGAGAGAGTGAGACTGTGTGTGTGAGAGAGAGTGAGACCAAGCCTCTGTGAGGGTATGTGAGAGAGTGAGACTGTGTGTGTGTGAGAGTGAGACCAAGCCTCTGTGTGTGGGTGTGTGAGAGTGAGACTGTGTGTGTGAGAAGAGTGAGACCAAGCCTCTGTGTGGGTATGTGAGAGAGTGAGACTGTGTGGGTGAGAGAGAGTGACACCAAGCCTCTGTGTGTGGGTATGTGAGAGAGTGAGACTGTGTGTGAGAGAGAGTGAGACCAAGCCTGTGTGTGTGGGTGTGTGAGAGAGTGAGACTGTGTGTGTGAGAGAGAGTGAGACCAAGCCTCTGTGTGTGGGTATGTGAGAGAGTGAGACTGTGTGTGTGAGAGAGAGTGAGACCAAGCCTCTGTGTGTGGGTATGTGAGAGAGTGAGACTGTGTGTGTGAGAGAGAGTGAGACCAAGCCTCTGTGTGTGGGTATGTGAGAGAGTGAGACTGTGTGTGTGAAAGAGAGTTAGACCAAGCCTCTGTGTGTGGGTGTGTGAGAGAGTGAGACTCTGTGTGTGAGAGAGAGTGAGACCAAGCCTCTGTGTGTGGGTATGTGAGATAGTGAGACTGTGTGTGTGAGAGAGAGTGAGAGCAAGCCTCTGTGTGTGGGTATGTGAGAGAGTGAGACTGTGTGTGTGACAGAGAGTGAGACCAAGCCTCTGTGTGTGGGTGTGTGAGAGAGTGAGACTGTGTGTGTGATAGAGAGTGAGACCAAGCCTCTGTGTGTGGGTATGTGAGAGAGTGAGACTGTGTGTGTGAGAGAGAGTGAGACCAAGCCTCTGTGTGTGGGTATGTGAGAGAGTGAGACTGTGTGTTTGAGAGAGAGTGAGACCAAGCCTCTGTGTGGGTATGTGAGAGAGTGAGACTGTGTGTGTGAGAGAGAGTGAGACCAAGCCTCTGTGTGTGGTTGTGTGAGAGAGTGAGACTCTGTGTGTGAGAGAGAGTGAGACCAAGCCTCTGTGTGTGGGTATGTGAGATAGTGAGACTGTGTGTGTGAGAGAGAGTGAGACCAAGCCTCTGTGTGTGGGTATGTGAGAGCTTGAGACTGTGTGTGTGAGAGAGAGTGAGACCAAGCCTCTGAGTGTGTGTGTGAGAGAGTGAGACTGTGTGTGTGAGAGAGAGTGAGACCAAGCCTCTGTGTGTGTGTGAGAGAGAGTGAGAATGTGTGTGTGAGAGAGAGTGAGACCAAGCCTCTGTGTGGGTATGTGAGAGTGTGAGACTGTGTGTGTGAGAGAGAGTGAGACCAAGCCTCTGTGTGGGTGTGTGAGAGAGTGAGACTGTGTGTGTGAGAGAGAGTGAGACCAAGCCTCTGTGTGTGTGTGAGAGAGAGTGAGAATGTGTGTGTGAGAGAGAGTGAGAACAAGCCTCTGTGTGGGTATGTGAGAGTGTGAGACTGTGTGTGTGAGAGAGAGTGAGACCAAGCCTCTGTGTGGGTGTGTGAGAGAGTGAGACTGTGTGTGTGATAGAGAGTGAGACCAAGCCTCTGTGTGTGGGTATGTGAGAGAGTGAGACTGTGTGTGTGAGATAGGGTGAGACCAAGCCTCTGTGTGTGGGTATGTGAGAGAGTGAGACGATGTGTGTGAGGGAGAGTGAGACCAAGCCTCTGTGTGGGTGTGTGAGAGAGTGAGACTGTGTGTGTGAGAGAGAGTGAGACCAAGCCTCTGTGTGTGGGTATGTGAGAGAGTGAGACTGTGTGTGTGTGTGAGAGTGAGACCAAGCCTCTGTGTGTGGGTATGTGAGAGAGTGAGACTGTGTGTGTGAGAGAGAGTGAGACCAAGCCTCTGTGTGTGTATGTGAGAGAGTGAGACTGTGTGTGTGAGAGAGAGTGAGACCAAGCCTCTGTTTGTGGGTATGTGAGAGAGTGAGAATGTGTGTGTGAGAGAGAGAGACCAAGCCTCTGTGTGGGTATTTGAGAGAGTGAGACTGTGTGTGTGATAGAGAGTGAGACCAAGCCTCTGTGTGGGTATGTGAGAGAGTGAGACTGTGTGTGAGAGAGAGAGTGAGACCAAGCCTCTGTGTGTGGGTGTGTGAGAGTGAGACTGTGTGTGTGAGAGAGAGTGAGACCAAGCCTCTGTGTGGGTGTGTGAGAGAGTGAGACTGTGTGTGTGAGAGAGAGTGAGACCAAGCCTCTGTGAGGGTATGTGAGAGAGTGAGACTGTGTGTGTGTGAGAGTGAGACCAAGCCTCTGTGTGTGGGTGTGTGAGAGTGAGACTGTGTGTGTGAGAGAGAGTGAGACCAAGCCTCTGTGTGGGTATGTGAGAGAGTGAGACTGTGTGGGTGAGAGAGAGTGACACCAAGCCTCTGTGTGTGGGTATGTGAGAGAGTGAGACTGTGTGTGTGAGAGAGAGTGAGACCAAGCCTGTGTGTGTGGGTGTGTGAGAGAGTGAGACTGTGTGTGTGAGAGAGAGTGAGACCAAGCCTCTGTGTGTGGGTATGTGAGAGAGTGAGACTGTGTGTGTGAGAGAGAGTGAGACCAAGCCTCTGTGTGTGGGTATGTGAGAGAGTGAGACTGTGTGTGTGAGAGAGAGTGAGACCAAGCCTCTGTGTGTGGGTATGTGAGAGACTGAGACTGTGTGTGTGTGAGAGAGAGTGAGACCAAGCCTCTGTGTGGGTGTGTGTAAGAGAGTGAGACTGTGTGTGTGAGAGAGAGTGAGACCAAGCCTCTGTGTGTGGGTATGTGAGAGAGTGCGACTGTGTGTGTGAGAGAGAGAGACCAAGCCTCTGTGTGGGTATTTGAGAGAGTGAGACTGTGTGTGTGAGAGAGAGTGAGACCAAGCCTCTGTGTGTGGGTATGTGAGAGAGTGAGACTGTGTGTGTGAGAGATAGTGAGACCAAGCCTCTGTGTGTGGGTGTGTGAGAGTGAGACTGTGTGTGTGAGAGAGAGTGAGACCAAGCCTCTGTGTGTGGGTGTGAGAGAGAGTGATACCAAGCCTCTGTGTCTGGGTGTGTGAGTGTGAGACTGTGTGTGTGAGAGAGAGTGAGACCAAGATTCTTTGTGGGTGTGTGTGTGAGTGTGTGTGAGATCGAGTGAGACCAAGCCTCTGTGTGGGTGAGAGAGAGTGAGACTGTGTGTGTGTGAGAGAGTGAGACTGTGTGTGTGTGAGAGAGTGAGACTGTGTGTGTGAGAGAGAGTGAGACCAAGCCTCTGTGTGTGGGTGTGTGAGAGTGAGACTGTGTGTGTGAGAGAGAGTGAGACCTAGCCTCTGTGTGTGGGTGTGTGAGAGAGTGAGACTGTGTGTGTGAGAGAGAGTGAGACCAAGCCTCTGTGTCTGGGTGTGTGAGCGTGAGACTGTGTTTGTGAGAGAGAGTGAGACCAATCCTCTGTGTGTGTGTGCGTGGGTGTCTCTGTGTGTGTGTGTGTGTGTGTTGGTGTGTGAGTGTGTGTGTGTGTGGGTGTGTGTGTGTGTGTGTGTGAGAGAGAGAGAGAGTGAGACCAAGCCTCTGTGTGTGTGTGTGTGAGAGAGTGAGACTGTGCGTGTGAGAGAGAGTGAGACCAAGCCTCTGTGTGTGTGTATGTGTGAGTGTGTGTGAGAGAGAGTGAGACCAAGCCTGTGTATGTGTGAGAGAGAGAGTGAGACTGTGTGTGTGTGAGAGAGTGAGACTGTGTGTGTGAGAGAGAGTGAAACTGTGTGTGTGGGAGTCAGTGAGACTAAGCCTCTGTGTGTGGGTGTGTGAGAGTGAGACTGTGTGTGTGAGAGAGAGTGAGACCAAGCCTCTGTGTCGGTGTGTGAGAGAGTGAGAGTGTGTGTGTGAGAGAGAGTGAGACCAAGCCTCTGTGTGGGTGTGTGAGAGAGTGAGACTGTGTGTGTGAGAGAGAGTGAGACCAAGCCTCTGTGTCGGTGTGTGAGAGAGTGAGAGTGTGTGTGTGAGAGAGTGAGACTGTGTGTGTGAGAGAGAGTGACACTGTGTGTGTGGGAGTGAGTGAGACTAAGCCTCTGTGTGTGGGTGTGTGAGAGTGAGACTGTGTGTGTGAGAGATAGTGAGACCAAGCCTCTGTGTGTGGGTATGTGAGAGAGTGAGACAGTGTGTGTGAGAGAGAGTGAGACCAAGCCTCTGTGTGGGTGTGTGAGAGAGTGAGACTGTGTGTGTGAGAGAGAGTGAGACCAAGCCTCTGTGTCGGTGTGTGAGAGAGTGAGACTGTGTGTGTGAGAGAGAGTGAGACCAAGCCTCTGTGTGTGGGTGTGTGAGAGAGTGAGACTGTGTGTGTGATAGAGAGTGAGACCAAGCCTCTGTGTGTGGTATGTGAGAGAGTGAGACTGTGTGTGTGAGAGAGAGTGAGACCAAGCCTCTGTGTGTGGGTATGTGAGAGAGTGAGACTGTGTGTTTGAGAGAGAGTGAGACCAAGCCTCTGTGTGGGTATGTGAGAGAGTGAGACTGTGTGTGTGAGAGAGAGTGAGACCAAGCCTCTGTGTGTGGTTGTGTGAGAGAGTGAGACTGTGTGTGTGAGAGAGAGTGAGACCAAGCCTCTGTGTGTGGGTATGTGAGATAGTGAGACTGTGTGTGTGAGAGAGAGTGAGACCAAGCCTCTGTGTGTGGGTATGTGAGAGCTTGAGACTGTGTGTGTGAGAGAGAGTGAGACCAAGCCTCTGAGTGTGTGTGTGAGAGAGTGAGACTGTGTGTGTGAGAGAGAGTGAGACCAAGCCTCTGTGTGTGTGTGAGAGAGTGTGAGAATGTGTGTGTGAGAGAGAGTGAGACCAAGCCTCTGTGTGGGTATGTGAGAGTGTGAGACTGTGTGTGTGAGAGAGAGTGAGACCAAGCCTCTGTGTGGGTGTGTGTGAGAGTGAGACTGTGTGTGTGATAGAGAGTGAGACCAAGCCTCTGTGTGTGGGTATGTGAGAGAGTGAGACTGTGTGTGTGAGATAGGGTGAGACCAAGCCTCTGTGTGTGGGTATGTGAGAGAGTGAGACGATGTGTGTGAGGGAGAGTGAGACCAAGCCTCTGTGTGGGTGTGTGAGAGAGTGAGACTGTGTGTGTGAGAGAGAGTGAGACCAAGCCTCTGTGAGTGGGTATGTGAGAGAGTGAGACTGTGTGTGTGTGTGAGAGTGAGACCAAGCCTCTGTGTGTGGGTATGTGAGAGAGTGAGACTGTGTGTGTGAGAGAGAGTGAGACCAAGCCTCTGTGTGTGTATGTGAGAGAGTGAGACTGTGTGTGTGAGAGAGAGTGAGACCAAGCCTCTGTGTGTGGGTATGTGAGAGAGTGAGACTGTGTGTGTGAGAGAGAGAGACCAAGCCTCTGTGTGGGTAATTGAGAGAGTGAGACTGTGTGTGTGATAGAGAGTGAGACAAAGCCTCTGTGTGGGTATGTGAGAGAGTGAGACTGTGTGTGAGAGAGAGAGTGAGACCAAGCCTCTGTGTGTGGGTGTGTGAGAGTGAGACTGTGTGTGTGAGAGAGAGTGAGACCAAGCCTCTGTGTGGGTGTGTGAGAGAGTGAGACTGTGTGTGTGAGAGAGAGTGAGACCAAGCCTCTGTGAGGGTATGTGAGAGAGTGAGACTGTGTGTGTGTGAGAGTGAGACCAAGCCTCTGTGTGTGGGTGTGTGAGAGTGAGACTGTGTGTGTGAGAAGAGTGAGACCAAGCCTCTGTGTGGGTATGTGAGAGAGTGAGACTGTGTGGGTGAGAGAGAGTGACACCAAGCCTCTGTGTGTGGGTATGTGAGAGAGTGAGACTGTGTGTGTGAGAGAGAGTGAGACCAAGCCTGTGTGTGTGGGTGTGTGAGAGAGTGAGACTGTGTGTGTGAGAGAGAGTGAGACCAAGCCTCTGTGTGTGGGTATGTGAGAGAGTGAGACTGTGTGTGTGAGAGAGAGTGAGACCAAGCCTCTGTGTGTGGGTATGTGAGAGAGTGAGACTGTGTGTGTGAGAGAGAGTGAGACCAAGCCTCTGTGTGTGGGTATGTGAGAGAGTGAGACTGTGTGTGTGAGAGAGAGTGAGACCAAGCCTCTGTGTGTGGGTGTGTGAGAGAGTGAGACTCTGTGTGTGAGAGAGAGTGAGACCAAGCCTCTGTGTGTGGGTATGTGAGATAGTGAGACTGTGTGTGTGAGAGAGAGTGAGACCAAGCCTCTGTGTGTGGTTGTGTGAGAGAGTGAGACTCTGTGTGTGAGAGAGAGTGAGACTGTGTGTGTGATAGAGAGTGAGACCAAGCCTCTGTGTGTGGGTATGTGAGAGAGTGAGACTGTGTGTGTGAGAGAGAGTGAGACCAAGCCTCTGTGTGTGGGTATGTGAGAGAGTGAGACTGTGTGTTTGAGAGAGAGTGAGACCAAGCCTCTGTGTGGGTATGTGAGAGAGTGAGACTGTGTGTGTGAGAGAGAGTGAGACCAAGCCTCTGTGTGTGGTTGTGTGAGAGAGTGAGACTCTGTGTGTGAGAGAGAGTGAGACCAAGCCTCTGTGTGTGGGTATGTGAGATAGTGAGACTGTGTGTGTGAGTGAGAGTGAGACCAAGCCTCTGTGTGTGGGTATGTGAGAGCTTGAGACTGTGTGTGTGAGAGAGAGTGAGACCAATCCTCTGAGTGTGTGTGTGAGAGAGTGAGACTGTGTGTTTGAGAGAGAGTGAGACCAAGCCTCTGTGTGTGTGTGAGAGAGAGTGAGAATGTGTGTGTGAGAGAGAGTGAGACCAAGCCTCTGTGTGGGTATGTGAGAGTGTGAGACTGTGTGTGTGAGAGAGAGTGAGACCAAGCCTCTGTGTGGGTGTGTGAGAGAGTGAGACTGTGTGTGTGAGAGAGAGTGAGACCAAGCCTCTGTGTGTGTGTGAGAGAGAGTGAGAATGTGTGTGTGAGAGAGAGTGAGACCAAGCCTCTGTGTGTGGGTATGTGAGAGAGTGAGAATGTGTGTTTGAGAGAGAGTGAGACCAAGCCTCTGTGTGGGTATGTGAGAGAGTGAGACTGTGTGTGTGAGAGAGAGTGAGACCAAGCCTCTGTGTGTGGTTGTGTGAGAGAGTGAGACTCTGTGTGTGAGAGAGAGTGAGACCAAGCCTCTGTGTGTGGGTATGTGAGATAGTGAGACTGTGTGTGTGAGAGAGAGTGAGACCAAGCCTCTGTGTGTGGGTATGTGAGAGCTTGAGACTGTGTGTGTGAGAGAGAGTGAGACCAAGCCTCTGAGTGTGTGTGTGAGAGAGTGAGACTGTGTGTGTGAGAGAGAGTGAGACCAAGCCTCTGTGTGTGTGTGAGAGAGAGTGAGAATGTGTGTGTGAGAGAGAGTGAGACCAAGCCTCTGTGTGGGTATGTGAGAGTGTGAGACTGTGTGTGTGAGAGAGAGTGAGACCAAGCCTCTGTGTGGGTGTGTGAGAGAGTGAGACTGTGTGTGTGATAGAGAGTGAGACCAAGCCTCTGTCTGTGGGTATGTGAGAGAGTGAGACTGTGTGTGTGAGATAGGGTGAGACCAAGCCTCTGTGTGTGGGTATGTGAGAGAGTGAGACGATGTGTGTGAGGGGAGAGAGACCAAGCCTCTGTGTGGGTGTGTGAGAGAGTGAGACTGTGTGTGTGAGAGAGAGTGAGACCAAGCCTCTGTGTGTGGGTATGTGAGAGAGTGAGACTGTGTGTGTGTGTGACAGTGAGACCAAGCCTCTGTGTGTGGGTATGTGAGAGAGTGAGACTGTGTGTGTGAGAGAGAGTGAGACCAAGCCTCTGTGTGTGTATGTGAGAGAGTGAGACTGTGTGTGTGAGAGAGAGTGAGACCAAGCCTCTGTGTGTGGGTATGTGAGAGAGTGAGAATGTGTGTGTGAGAGAGAGAGACCAAGCCTCTGTGTGGGTATTTGAGAGAGTGAGACTGTGTGTGTGATAGAGAGTGAGACCAAGCCTCTGTGTGGGTATGTGAGAGAGTGAGACTGTGTGTGAGAGAGAGAGTGAGACCAAGCCTCTGTGTGTGGGTGTGTGAGAGTGAGACTGTGTGTGAGAGAGAGAGTGAGACCAAGCCTCTGTGTGTGGGTGTGTGAGAGTGAGACTGTGTGTTTGAGAGAGAGTGAGACCAAGCCTCTGTGAGGGTATGTGAGAGAGTGAGACTGTGTGTGTGTGAGAGTGAGACCAAGCCTCTGTGTGTGGGTGTGTGAGAGTGAGACTGTGTGTGTGAGAGAGAGTGAGACCAAGCCTCTGTGTGGGTATGTGAGAGAGTGAGACTGTGTGGGTGAGAGAGAGTGACACCAAGCCTCTGTGTGTGGGTATGTGAGAGAGTGAGACTGTGTGTGTGAGAGAGAGTGAGACCAAGCCTGTGTGTGTGGGTGTGTGAGAGAGTGAGACTGTGTGTGTGAGAGAGAGTGAGACCAAGCCTCTGTGTGTGGGTATGTGAGAGAGTGAGACTGTGTGTGTGAGAGAGAGTGAGACCAAGCCTCTGTGTGTGGGTATGTGAGAGAGTGAGACTGTGTGTGTGAGAGAGAGTGAGACCAAGCCTCTGTGTGTGGGTATGTGAGAGACTGAGACTGTGTGTGTGTGAGAGAGAGTGAGACCAAGCCTCTGTGTGTGTGTGAGAGAGAGTGAGACTGTGTGTGTGAGAGAGAGTGAGACCAAGCCTCTGTGTGGGTATGTGAGAGAGTGAGACTGTGGGTGTGAGGGAGAGTGAGACCAAGCCTCTGTGTGGGTATGTGAGAGAGTGAGACTGTGTGTACGAGAGAGAGTGAGACCACGCCTCTGTGTGTGGGTGTGTGAGAGTGAGACTGTGTGTGTGAGAGAGAGTGAGACCAAGCCTCTGTGTGGGTATGTGAGAGAGTGAGACTGTGTGTGTGTGAGAGTGAGACCAAGCCTCTGTGTGTGGGTGTGTGAGAGTGAGTCCGTGTGTGTGAGAGAGAGTGAGACCAAGCCTCTGTGTGGGTATGTGAGAGAGTGAGACTGTGTGTGTGAGAGAGAGTGAGACCAAGCATCTGTGTGTGGGTATGTGAGAGAGTGAGACGGTGTGTGTGAGAGAGAGTGAGACCAAGCCTCTGTGTGCGCGTGTGTGAGAGAGTGAGACTGTGTGTGTGAGAGAGAGTGAGACCAAGCCTCTGTGTGTGGGTATGTGAGAGAGTGAAACTGTGTGTGAGAGAGAGAGAGACCAACCTCTGTGTGGGTATGTGAGAGAGTGAGACTGTGTGTGTGAGGGAGAGTGAGACCAAGCCTCTGTGTGTGTGTGAGAGAGAGTGAGACTGTGTGTGTGAGAGAGAGTGAGACCAAGCCTCTGTGTGTGGGTATGTGAGAGAGTGAGACTGTGTGTGTGAGAGAGAGTGAGACCAAGCCTCTGTGTGTGGGTGTGTGAGAGAGTGAGACTGTGTGTGTGAGAGAGAGTGAGACCAAGCCTCTGTGTGTGGGTATGTGAGAGAGTGAGACTGTGTGTGTGAGAGAGAGTGAGACCAAGCCTCTGTGTGTGGGTATGTGAGAGAGTGAGACTGTGTGTGTGTGTGAGAGTGAGACCAAGCCTCTGTGTGTGGGTATGTGAGAGAGTGAGACTGTGAGTGTGAGAGAGAGTGAGACCAAGCCTCTGTGTGGGTATGTGAGAGAGTGAGACTGTGTGTGTGAGAGAGAGTGAGACCAAGCCTCTGTGTGTGGGTATGTGAGAGAGTGAGACTGTGTGTGTGAGAGAGAGTGAGACCAAGCCTCTGTGTGTGGGTATGTGAGAGAGTGAGACTGTGTGTGTGTGAGAGAGAGAGAGACCAAGCCTCTGTGTGTGGGTATATGAGAGAGTGAGACTGTGTGTGTGAGAGAGAGTGAGACCAAGCCTCTGTGTGTGGGTATGTGAGAGAGTGAGACTGTGTGTGTGAGACAGAGTGAGACCAAGCCTCTGTGTGGGTGTGTGTGAGAGAGTGAGACTGTGTGTGAGAGAGAGAGTGAGACCAAGCCTCTGTGTGTGGGTATGTGAGAGAGTGAGACTGTGTGTGTGTGAGAGAGAGAGAGACCAAGCCTCTGTGTGTGGGTATATGAGAGAGTGCGACTGTGTGTGTGAGAGAGAGTGAGACCAAGCCTCTGTGTGTGGGTGTGTGAGAGTGAGACTGTGTGTGTGAGAGAGAGTGAGACCAAGCCTCTGTGTGTGCGTGTGTGAGAGAGTGAGACTGTGTGTGTGAGAGAGAGTGAGACCAAGCCTCTGTGTGTGGGTATGTGAGAGAGTGAGACTGTGTGTGTGAGAGAGAGAGACCAAGCCTCTGTGTGGGTATGTGAGAGAGTGAGACTGTGAATGTGAGGGAGAGTGAGACCAAGCCTCTGTGTGGGTATGTGAGAGAGTGAGACTGTGTGTGTGAGAGAGAGTGAGACCAAGCCTCTGTGTGTAGGTATGTGAGAGAGTGAGACTGTGTGCGTGAGAGAGAGTGAGACCAAGCCTCTGTGTGTGGGTGTGTGAGAGAGTGAGACTGTGTGTGTGAGAGAGAGTGAGACCAAGCCTCTGTGTGTGGGTATGTGAGAGAGTGAGACTGTGTGTGTGAGAGAGAGTGAGACCAAGCCTCTGTGTGTGGGTATGGGAGAGAGTGAGACTGTGTGTGTGTGAGAGAGTGAGACCAAGCCTCTGTGTGTGGGTATGTGAGAGAGTGCGACTGTGTGTGTGAGAGAGAGTGAGACCAAGCCTCTGTGTGGGTATGTGAGAGAGTGAGACTGTGTGTGTGAGAGAGAGTGAGACCAAGCCTCTGTGTGTGGGTATGTGAGAGAGTGAGACTGTGTGTGTGAGAGAGAGTGAGACCAAGCCTCTGTGTGTGGGTATGTGAGAGAGTGAGACTGTGTGTGTGTGAGGGAGAGAGAGACCAAGCCTCTGTGTGTGGGTATGTGAGAGAGTGAGACTGTGTGTGTGAGAGAGAGTGAGACCAAGCTTCTGTGTGTGGGTATGTGAGAGAGTGAGACTGTGTGTGTGAGAGAGAGTGAGACCAAGCCTCTGTGTGGGTGTGTGTGAGAGAGTGAGACTGTATGTGTGAGAGAGAGTGAGACCAAGCCTCTGTGTGTGGTTATGTGAGAGAGTGAGACTGTGTGTGTGAGAGAGAGAGACCAAGCCTCTGTGTGGGTATGTGAGAGAGTGAGACTGTGTGTTTGAGAGAGAGTGAGACCAATCCTCTGTGTGTGGCTGTGTGAGAGAGTGAGACTGTGTGTGTGAGAGAGAGTGAGACCAAGCCTCTGTGTGTGGGTATGTGAGAGAGTGAGACTGTGTGTGTGAGAGAGAGTGAGACCAAGCCTCTGTGTGTGTGTGTGTGGGAGAGTGAGACTGTGTGTGTGAGAGAGAGTTAGACCAAGCCTCTGTGTGTGGGTGTGTGAGAGAGTGAGACTGTGTGTGAGAGAGAGAGTGAGACGAAGCCTCTGTGTGTGGGTATGTGAGAGAGTGAGACTGTGTGTGTGAGAGAGCGTGAGAACAAGCCTCTGTGTGGGTATGTGATAGAGTGAGACTGTGTGTGTGAGAGAGTGTGAGACCAAGCCTCTGTGTGTGGGTGTGTGAGAGTGAGACTGTGTGTGTGAGAGAAAGTGACACCAAGCCTCTGTGTGGGTGTGTGAGAGAGTGAGACTGTGTGTGTGAGAGAGAGTGAGTCCAAGCCTCTGTGTGTGGGTATGTGAGAGAGTGAGACTGTGTGTGTGTGTGTGAGAGTGAGACCAAGCCTCTGTGTGTGTGTGTGAGAGAGAGTGAGACTGTGTGTGTGAGAGAGAGTGAGACCAAGCCTCTGTGTGGGCGTGTGAGGGAGTGAGACTATGTGTGTGAGAGAGAGTGAGACCAAGCCTCTGTGTGGGTGTGTGAGAGAGTGAGACTGTGTGTGTGAGAGAGAGTGAGACCAAGCCTCTGTGTGTGTGTGTGAGAAAGAGTGAGACTGTGTGTGTGGGAGAGAGTGAGACCAAGCCTCTGTGTGTGGGTATGTGAGAGAGTGAGACTGTGTGTGTGAGAGAGAGTGAGACCAAGACTCTGTGTGTGGGTATGTGAGAGAGTGAGACTGTGTGTGTGAGAGAGAGTGAGACCAAGCCTCTGTGTGTGGGTATGTGAGAGAGTGAGACTGTGTGTGTGAGAGAGAGTGAGTCCAAGCCTCTGTGTATGGGTTTGTGAGAGAGTGAGACTGTGTGTGTGAGAGAGAGTGAGACTGTGTGTGTGTGAGAGAGGGAGACCAAGCCTCTGTGTGTCGGAGTGTGAGAGAGTGAGACTGTGTGTGTGAGAGAGAGTGATACCAAGCCTCTGTGTGTGGGTGTGTGAGAGTGAGACTGTGTGTGTGAGAGAGAGTGAGACCAAGCCTCTGTGTGGGTGTGTGTGAGAGAGTTAGACTGTGTGTGTGAGAGAGAGTGAGACCAAGCCTCTGTGTGGGTATGTGAGAGAGTGAGACTGTGTGTGTGAGAGAGAGTGAGACCAAGCCTCTGATTGGGTGTGCGAGAGAGTGAGACTGTGTGTGTGAGAGACAGTGAGACCAAGCCTCTGTGTGTGGGTATGTGAGAGAGTGAGACTGTGTGTGTGAGATAGAGTGAGACCAAGCCTCTGTGTGTGGGTGTGTGAGAAAGTGAGACTGTGTGTATGAGAGAGAGGGAGACCAAGCCTCTATGTGTTGGTATGTCAGAGAGTGAGACTGTGTGTGTGAGAGAAAGTGACACCAAGCCTCTGTGTGGGTATGTGAGAGAGTGAGACTGTGTGTGTGAGAGAGAGTGAGTCCAAGCCTCTGTGTGTGGGTATGTGAGAGAGTGAGACTGTGTGTGTGTGTGTGAGAGTGAGACCAAGCCTCTGTGTGTGTGTGTGAGAGAGAGTGAGACTGTGTGTGTGAGAGAGAGTGAGACCAAGCCTCTGTGTGGGCGTGTGAGGGAGTGAGACTATGTGTGTGAGAGAGAGTGAGACCAAGCCTCTGTGTGGGTGTGTGAGAGAGTGAGACTGTGTGTGTGAGAGAGAGTGAGACCAAGCCTCTGTGTGTGTGTGTGAGAAAGAGTGAGACTGTGTGTGTGGGAGAGAGTGAGACCAAGCCTCTGTGTGTGGGTATGTGAGAGAGTGAGACTGTGTGTGTGAGAGAGAGTGAGACCAAGACTCTGTGTGTGGGTATGTGAGAGAGTGAGACTGTGTGTGTGAGAGAGAGTGAGACCAAGCCTCTGTGTGTGGGTATGTGAGAGAGTGAGACTGTTTGTGTGAGAGAGAGTGAGACCAAGTCTCTGTGTATGGGTTTGTGAGAGAGTGAGACTGTGTGTGTGAGAGAGAGTGAGACTGTGTGTGTGTGAGAGAGGGAGACCAAGCCTCTGTGTGTCGGAGTGTGAGAGAGTGAGACTGTGTGTGTGAGAGAGAGTGATACCAAGCCTCTGTGTGTGGGTGTGTGAGAGTGAGACTGTGTGTGTGAGAGAGAGTGAGACCAAGCCTCTGTGTGGGTGTGTGTGAGAGAGTGAGACCAAGCCTCTGTGTGTCGGAGTGTGAGAGAGTGAGACTGTGTGTGTGAGAGAGAGTGATACCAAGCCTCTGTGTGTGGGTGTGTGAGAGTGAGACTGTGTGTGTGAGAGAGAGTGAGACCAAGCCTCTGTGTGGGTATGTGAGAGAGTGAGACTGTGTGTGCGAGAGAGAGTGAGACCAAGCCTCTGTGTGTGGGTATGTGAGAGAGTGAGACTGTGTGTGTGAGAGAGAGTGAGACCAAGCCTCTGTGTGTGGGTATGTGAGAGAGTGAGACTGTGTGTGTGTGAGGGAGAGAGAGACCAAGCCTCTGTGTGTGGGTATGTGAGAGAGTGAGACTGTGTGTTTGAGAGAGAGTGAGACCAAGCCTCTGTGTGTGTGTATGTGAGAGAGTGAGACTGTGTGTGTGAGAGAGAGTGAGACCAGGCCTCTGTGTGGGTGTGTGTGAGAGAGTGAGACTGTATGTGTGAGAGAGAGTGAGACCAAGCCTCTGTGTGTGGTTATGTGAGAGAGTGAGACTGTGTGTGTGAGAGAGAGAGACCAAGCCTCTGTGTGGGTATGTGAGAGAGTGAGACTGTGTGTTTGAGAGAGAGTGAGACCAATCCTCTGTGTGTGGCTGTGTGAGAGAGTGAGACAGTGTGTGTGAGAGAGAGTGAGACCAAGCCTCTGTGTGTGGGTATGTGAGAGAGTGAGACTGTGTGTGTGAGAGAGAGTGAGACCAAGCCTCTGTGTGTGTGTGTGTGGGAGAGTGAGACTGTGTGTGTGAGAGAGAGTTAGACCAAGCCTCTGTGTGTGGGTGAGTGAGAGAGTGAGACTGTGTGTGAGAGAGAGAGTGAGACTAAGCCTCTGTGTGTGGGTATGTGAGAGAGTGAGACTGTGTGTGTGAGAGAGCGTGAGAACAAGCCTCTGTGTGGGTATGTGATAGAGTGAGACTGTGTGTGTGAGAGAGAGTGAGACCAAGCCTCTGTGTGTGGGTATGTGAGAGAGTGAGACTGTGTATGTGAGAGAGAGTGAGACCAAGCCTCTGTGTGTGTGTGTGTGGGAGAGTGAGACTGTGTGTGTGAGAGAGAGTTAGACCAAGCCTCTGTGTGTGGGTGTGTGAGAGAGTGAGACTGTGTGTGAGAGAGAGAGTGAGACTAAGCCTCTGTGTGTGGGTATGTGAGAGAGTGAGACTGTGTGTGTGAGAGAGCGTGAGAACAAGCCTCTGTGTGGGTATGTGATAGAGTGAGACTGTGTGTGTGAGAGAGAGTGAGACCAAGCCTCTGTGTGTGGGTGTGTGAGAGTGAGACTGTGTGTGTGAGAGAAAGTGACACCAAGCCTCTGTGTGGGTGTGTGAGAGAGTGAGACTGTGTGTGTGAGAGAGAGTGAGTCCAAGCCTCTGTGTGTGGGTATGTGAGAGAGTGAGACTGTGTGTGTGTGTGTGAGAGTGAGACCAAGCCTCTGTGTGTGTGTGTGGGAGAGAGTGAGACTGTGTGTGTGAGAGAGAGTGAGACCAAGCCTCTGTGTGGGCGTGTGAGGGAGTGAGACTATGTGTGTGAGAGAGAGTGAGACCAAGCCTCTGTGTGGGTGTGTGAGAGAGTGAGACTGTGTGTGTGAGAGAGAGTGAGACCAAGCCTCTGTGTGTGTGTGCGAGAAAGAGTGAGACTGTTTGTGTGGGAGAGAGTGAGACCAAGCCTCTGTGTGTGGGTATGTGAGAGAGTGAGACTGTGTGTGTGAGACAGAGTGAGACCAAGACTCTGTGTGTGGGTATGTGAGAGAGTGAGACTGTGTGTGTGAGAGAGAGTGAGACCAAGCCTCTGTGTGTGGGTATGTGAGAGAGTGAGACTGTGTGTGTGAGAGAGAGTGAGACCAAGCCTCTGTGTATGGGTTTGTGAGAGAGTGAGACTGTGTGTGTGAGAGAGAGTGAGACTGTGTGTGTGTGAGAGAGGGAGACCAAGCCTCTGTGTGTCGGAGTGTGAGAGAGTGAGACTGTGTGTGTGAGAGAGAGTGATACCAAGCCTCTGTGTGTGGGTGTGTGAGAGTGAGACTGTGTGTGTGAGAGAGAGTGAGACCAAGCCTCTGTGTGGGTGTGTGTGAGAGAGTGAGACTGTGTGTGTGAGAGAGAGTGAGACCAAGCCTCTGTGTGGTATGTGAGAGAGTGAGACTGTGTGTGTGAGAGAGAGTGAGACCAAGCCTCTGATTGCGTGTGCGAGAGAGTGAGACTGTGTGTGTGAGAGACAGTGAGACCAAGCCTCTGTGTGTGGGTATGTGAGAGAGTGAGACTGTGTGTGTGAGATAGAGTGAGACCAAGCCTCTGTGTGTGGGTGTGTGAGAAAGTGAGACTGTGTGTATGAGAGAGAGGGAGACCAAGCCTCTGTGTGTTGGTATGTCAGTGAGTGAGACTGTGTGTGTGAGAGAAAGTGACACCAAGCCTCTGTGTGGGTATGTGAGAGAGTGAGACTGTGTGTGTGAGAGAGAGTGAGTCCAAGCCTCTGTGTGTGGGTATGTGAGAGAGGGAGACTGTGTGTGTGTGTGTGAGAGTGAGACCAAGCCTCTGTGTGTGTGTGTGAGAGAGAGTGAGACTGTGTGTGTGAGAGAGAGTGAGACCAAGCCTCTGTGTGGGCGTGTGAGGGAGTGAGACTATGTGTGTGAGAGAGAGTGAGACCAAGCCTCTGTGTGGGTGTGTGAGAGAGTGAGACTGTGTGTGTGAGAGAGAGTGAGACCAAGCCTCTGTGTGTGTGTGTGAGAAAGAGTGAGACTGTGTGTGTGGGAGAGAGTGAGACCAAGCCTCTGTGTGTGGGTATGTGAGAGAGTGAGACTGTGTGTGTGAGAGAGAGTGAGACCAAGACTCTGTGTGTGGGTATGTGAGAGAGTGAGACTGTGTGTGTGAGAGAGAGTGAGACCAAGCCTCTGTGTGTGGGTATGTGAGAGAGTGAGACTGTGTGTGTGAGAGAGAGTGAGACCAAGTCTCTGTGTATGGGTTTGTGAGAGAGTGAGACTGTGTGTGTGAGAGAGAGTGAGACTGTGTGTGTGTGAGAGAGGGAGACCAAGCCTCTGTGTGTCGGAGTGTGAGAGAGTGAGACTGTGTGTGTGAGAGAGAGTGATACCAAGCCTCTGTGTGTGGGTGTGTGAGAGTGAGACTGTGTGTGTGAGAGAGAGTGAGACCAAGCCTCTGTGTGGGTGTGTGTGAGAGAGTGAGACTGTGTGTGTGAGAGAGAGTGAGACCAAGCCTCTGTGTGGGTATGTCAGAGAGTGAGACTGTGTGTGTGAGAGAGAGTGAGACCAAGCCTCTGATTGGGTGTGCGAGAGAGTGAGACTGTGTGTGTGAGAGACAGTGAGACCAAGCCTCTGTGTGTGGGTATGTGAGAGAGTGAGACTGTGTGTGTGAGATAGAGTGAGACCAAGCCTCTGTGTGTGTGTGTGTGAGAAAGTGAGACTGTGTGTATGAGAGAGAGGGAGACCAAGCCTCTATGTGTTGGTATGTCAGAGAGTGAGACTGTGTGTGTGTGAGAGAGTGAGACCAAGCCTCTGTGTGTGGGTATGTGAGAGAGTGAGACTGTGTGTGTGAGAGAGAGTGAGACCAACCTCTGTGTGGGTGTGTGATAGAGTGAGACTGTGTGTGTGAGAGAGAGTGAGACCAAGCCTCTGTGTGTGGGTATGTGAGAGAGTGAGACTGTGTGTGTGTGTGAGAGTGAGACCAAGCCTCTGCGTGTGGGTATGTGAGAGAGTGAGACTGTGTGTGTGAGAGAGAGTGAGACCAAGCCTCTGTGTGGGTGTGTGAGAGAGTTAGACTGTGTGTGTGAGAGAGAGTGAGACCAAGCCTCTGTGTGTGGGTATGTGAGAGAGTGAGACTGTGTGTGTGTGTGAGAGTGAGACCAAGCCTCTGTGTGTGGGTATGTGAGAGAGTGAGACTGTGTTTGTGAGAAGAGAGTGAGACCAAGCCTCTGTGTAGGTGTGTGAGAGAGTGTGACTGTGTGTGTGAGAGAGAGTGAGACCAAGCCTCTGTGTGGGTATGTGAGAGAGTGAGACTGTGTGTGTGTGAGATTGAGACCAAGCCTCTGTGTGTGGGTGTGTGAGTGTTAGACTCTGTGTGTGAGAGAGAGTGAGACCAAGCCTCTGTGTGGGTATGTGAGAGAGTGAGACTGTGTGTGTGAGAGAGAGTGAGACCAAGCCTCTGTGTGTGGGTATGTAAGAGAATGAGACTGTGTGTGAGAGAGAGAGTGAGACCAAGCCTCTGTGTGTGGGTATGTGAGAGAGTGAGACTGTGTGTGTGAGAGAGAGTGAGACCAAGCCTCTGTGTGTGGGTGTGTGAGAGAGTGAGACTGTGTGTGTGTGTAAGAGTGAGACCAAGCCTCTGTGTGTTGGTATGTGAGAGAGTGAGACTGTGTGTGTGAGAGAGAGTGAGACCAAGCCTCTGTGTATGGGTATGTGAGAGAGTGAGACTGTGTGTGTGAGAAAGAGTGAGACTGTGTGTGTGTGAGAGAGGGAGACCAAGCCTCTGTGTGTCGGAGTGTGAGAGAGTGAGACTGTGTGTGTGAGAGAGAGTGAGACCAAGCCTCTGTGTGTGGGTGTGTGAGAGTGAGACTGTGTGTGTGAGAGAGAGTGAGACCAAGCCTCTTTGTGGGTGTGTGTGAGAGAGTGAGACTGTGTGTGTGAGAGAGAGTGAGACCAAGCCTCTGTGTGGGTATGTGAGAGAGTGAGACTGTGTGTGTGAGAGAGAGTGAGACCAAGCCTCTGATTGGGTGTGCGAGAGAGTGAGACTGTGTGTGTTAGAGAGAGTGAGACCATGCCTCTGTGTGTGGGTATGTGAGAGAGTGAGACTGTGTGTGTGAGATAGAGTGAGACCAAGCCTCTGTGTGTGGGTGTGTGAGAAAGTGAGACTGTGTGTATGAGAGAGAGGGAGACCAAGCCTCTATGTGTGGGTACGTCAGAGAGTGAGACTGTGTGTGTGTGAGATAGTGAGACCAAGCCTCTGTGTGTGGTTATGTGAGAGAGTGAGACTGTGTGTGTGAGAGAGAGTGAGACCAAGCCTCTGTGTGGGTGTGTGAGAGAGTGAGACTGTGTGTGTGAGAGAGAGTGAGACCAAGCCTCTGTGTGTGGGTATGTGAGAGAGTGAGACTGTGTGTGTGTGTGAGAGTGAGATCAAGCCTCTGTGTGTGGGTATGTGAGAGAGTGAGACTGTGTGTGTGAGAGAGAGTGAGACCAAGCCTCTGTGTGGGTGTGTGAGAGAGTGAGACTGTGTGTGTGTGAGAGAGAGTGAGACCAAGCCTCTGTGTGTGGGTATGTGAGAGAGTGAGACTGTGTGTGTGTGTGAGAGTGAGACCAAGCCTCTGTGTGTGGGTATGTGAGAGAGTGAGACTGTGTGTGTGAGAGTGAGTGAGACCAAGCCTCTGTGTGGGTGTGTGAGAGAGTGTGACTGTGTGTATGAGAGAGAGTGAGACCAAGTCTCTGTGTGGGTATGTGAGAGAGTGAGACTGTGTGTGTGTGAGATTGAGACCAAACCTCTGTGTGTGGGTGTGTGAGTGTGAGACTGTGTGTGTGAGAGAGAGTGAAACCAAGCCTCTGTGTGGGTATGTGAGAGAGTGAGAATGTGTGTGTGAGAGAGAGTGAGACCAAGCCTCTGTGTGTGGGTATGTGAGAGAATGAGACTGTGTGTGTGAGAGAGAGTGAGACCAAGCCTCTGTGTGTGGGTATGTGAGAGAGTGAGACTGTGTGTGTGAGAGAGAGTGAGACCAAGCCTCTGTGTGTGGGTGTGTGAGAGAGTGAGACTGTGTGTGTGTTTCCATCAGAGTGCCCAGTTTCCGTGTCGGTGCTGTCCCTCCATAATGTAACTGTGTATAAACCACGTGTTTACATCCTTGTCCCAGTAATGATCCACTAAACTATACACTGTCCCTCACTCTCATTTACTCACACTCACTCGTGTACACACACCCCCTCACACACCACATTCAGTCCCTCGCACACATGCCCTTTCACACACTTGCAGACATCCACACTGACATGCACACACACACACAGTCACTCACAAATGCACACCCAAACATTTTCACACGCACCATCACAATTTCTCTCTCACACTCACACACAAACATACACTCTCTCTCTGTCTCTCTGACATACACACACTTTCACTCACTCATTCTCTCTCTCTACACTCTCTCTCACACACTCGCTTCCACACACACTCTTACACACACACTCTCATATACACTTTCTGACACACGTACCCCACACACTCACATTCACCATCTCATACATGCTCACTTTCACACACTCACTCTCTCTCTCTCCAAAACTCTGTCTCGCTCACACACACTTGCAAAGTCGCTCACACATGCCCTCTCTCTCAGGTGCACGCTCACTCTCGTTCACTTGTACACACACTCTCTCTCACATGCACACACACTCGCATGCACTCACTCTTTCGCATCCACTCACACACTTCCTCTCTCTCTCTTTCACCCTTTCTTTCTCACACTCACACACACTCACATGCATGAGCACATCATATCTCACACACGCTCACTCTCTTTCTCACTCACATGGGCACATTTTCTCTCTCTCCTGTGCGCACTTGCACACAGGCATTCTCTCTCTCTCACACACGCGCATTCTCTCTCTCGCACACCCATTCTCTCTCACACAAGCATTCTCTCACACACTCATTCTCTCTCTCACACACTCATTCTCTCTCACACACACTCATTCTCCCACACTCACGCATTCGCTCTCTCTCTCTCCCATACTCATTCTCTCTCTCACGCGCGCATTCTCTCTCACAGACACATTCTCTTTCACACTCATTCTCTCTCTCACGCACGCATTCTCTCTCACACACTTATTCTCTCTCTCATACATGCATTCTCTCTCTCTCACACACATTTTCTCTCTCACTCACGCATTCACTCTCTCTCTCTCTCCCACACTCATTCTCTCTCTCACGCGTGCATTCTCTCTCTCTCTCATGCACGCATTCTCTCACACACTCATTCTCTCTCTCGCACACTCATTCTCTCTCTCAAACACTCATTCTCTCTCTCTCACTCACGCATTCGTTCTCTCTCTCTCACACACTCATTCTCTCTCTCACGCACACATTCTCTCTCTTGCACACTCATTCTCTCTCTCACACACTCATTCTCTCTCTCACTCACGCATTCGCTCTCTCTCTCCCACACTCATTCTCTCTCTCACGCGTGCATTCTCTCTCTCTCACAGACGCATTCTCTCTCACACTCATTCTCTCTCTCTCTCACACACGCATTCTCGCTCTCTCTCGCACACGCATTCTTTCTCACACACGCATTCTCTCTTGCAAACTCGTTCTCTCTCACATACGCGCATTCTCTCTCTCGCACACACGCATTCTCTCTCTCACATACGTGCATTCTCTCTCTCGCACACACGCATTCTCTCTCTCACATACGTGCATTCTCTCTCTTGCACACACGCATTCCCTCTCACATACGTGCATTCTCTCTCTTGCACACACGCTTCTCTCTCTCAAATACGTGCATTCTCTCTCTTGCACACACGCATTCTCTCTCTCACAAACGTGCATTCTCTCTCTCGCACACACGCTTCTCTCTCTCACATACGTGCATTCTCTCTCTTG